>NC_137686.1:7783565-7791065 GCF_963989245.1 Nansenia antarctica | reverse complement strand
AATTCACTTTCAGTCATAGTTTCAGTTCCATTCTTAGTCTGCTGTTTACCTAACACGAAAGGATATACATTTATTTTTCAAAATGGATTCCTTTCGTATGTCAAACTCACAGTCTAATTTCCATTAGTCTACTGTTTACATAGCACAAAAGATATCCTAAATTTTTCAAAATGGATTCTTTTTGTATGTCAAACAATTCCTATTTTGTACAATCTAGGATAGATAGACTATTCATTTCGATTGCAATCTTTCTTTTTTTCTTATATTTACCGGTGTCTTTTGTTGCTTGAGTCTGGTCTGGGACCCCGTCAGCCGTCTTTTTGGAGGAGAAAAGGTTCGACATCTAACACACCCGCCTGAAACGAATTCACGTCACAGGACTTTCTCCGGGTCGCTGGATCCGGGCTGTCGCGACAGACTTCGGTGTGTCGAATCTTCTTCCCCCATCAGACGACCTGTTGGGGTCCGGCTTACGAAGGACCACGTGTTCGGTTCTAATAGGGTTAAATGCTATATTCTGGTCAGCCTGGTTGTAAAGCAGGCCATGCTAACCCATCGCTAGTTCAAACAGACCGTAGTAGACTTTAAACAACAAAGAGACACGGATTCAATCATGATTATTATTTACTTGCAAGGAGGACGAATATAAGGCCTCTCCTGCGAGAGACCCCATATTCATGCACTAATCTCTCCTCCTGAGAGCCAGTCTTTTATTCCCTTACAGAAAGACACACATACAGGAAGACACACATTCAGGAGGAGGGGGTTTCATGGACAAGTACAGCGTTAGCATAACCTGGGAATGTAAGCAGTTTCATGGAAATGTTTACTTAACATACACATTCCCATGGACTGCTCTGCCCAACACAAACATTCTCATGGAAATGTACAGCGTTTAGCAAAATCAGATTTACGACAGGGCCCCTCTGACAACACAACGTCAGGAAGGGAAACTACCCAGGCTGGGATAGAAGATAAGGAGTGGAAAGGGGCCTTGTATAGTTGTGCTTAAGAAGCACACAGTTGAATTCTCAGAATAGAACAGAAATGTATAGAGTTCATGTACTCTTCAAAATGTACTCTTCAACAAACATATTCACAACATTAAACATTTATGAAAACATTATTCAAACCTATCACATCTTCAATGCCCTTGCTGATGGAAGGAGGTTTTCACTTAAAATATCACAATACATGGCCCCATTCATTCTTTCCTTTACACGGATCAGTCGTCCTGGTCCTTTTGCAGAAAAACAGCCCCAAAGCATGATGTTTCCACCCCCATGCTTCACAGTAGGTAAGGTGTTCTTTGGATGCAACTCAGCATTCTTTCTCCTCCAAACACGATGAGTTGAGTTTTTACCAAAAAGTTATATTTTGGTTTCATCTGACCATATGACATTCTCCCAATCCTCTTCTGGATCATCCAAATGCTCTCTAGCAAACTTCAGACGGGCCTGGACATGTACTGGCTTAAGCAGGGGGACACGTCTGGCACTGCAGGATTTGAGTCCCTGGCGGCGTAGTGTGTTACTGATGGTAGCCTTTGTTACTTTGGTCCCAGCTCTCTGCAGGTCATTCACTAGGTCCCCCCGTGTGGTTCTGGGATTTTTGCTCTCCGTTCTTGTGATCATTTTGACCCCACGGGGTGAGATCTTGCATGGAGCCCCAGATCGAGGGAGATTATCAGTGGTCTTGTATGTCTTCCATTTTCTAATAATTGCTCCCACAGTTGATTTCTTCACACCAAGCTGCTTACCTATTGCAGATTCAGTCTTCCCAGCCTGGTGCAGGTCTACAATTTTGTTTCTGGTCCTTTGACAGCTCTTTGGTCTTGGCCATAGTGGAGTTTGGAGTGTGACTGTTTGAGGTTGTGGACAGGTGTCTATTATACTGATAACGAGTTCAAACAGGTGCCATTAATACTGGTAAAGAGTAGAGGACAGAGGAGCCTCTTAAAGAAGAAGTTACAAGTCTGTGAGAGCCAGAAATCTTGCTTGTTTGTAGGTGACCAAATACTTATTTTACAGAGGAATTTACCAATTAATTCATAAAAAATCCTACAATGTGATTTCCTGGATTCCTTCCCCCCATTCTGTCTCTCATAGTTGAAGTGTACCTATGATGAAAATTTCAGGCCTCTCTCATCTTTTTAAGTGGGAGAACCTGCACAATTGGTGGCTGACTAAATACTTTTTTGCCCCACTGTATATGTGTTCCTTTTCAGCTGACTCTCTGCTCTGTCCCCGCTTCTCTGGAACTTTATGCATTTTTAGAGGTAGTGTCTTGTCATTTTCTCTTCTTGTGTGACATCGCCATCCAGCGATTTTTGTGCGTCAGTACACACTCCCCCATTGTGAAGAGTGGTCATGTGATTCGACACCTCTTTGCGCTAAAAGTAGGTTTAAAAACGTCGCTGTTCTAGTGTTAACTCGAGTCTGCAATCGAAGCGGGAGGCGCTGATGGAAGAATCTGTGTTCACGCGAGCTGCATGTAAGAACGTAGCCAGTATGTGCATACAACATACAACATCGTATCTGGTAGCCTACTGGTACTTTCAAACCGCAAGTTGTTTATTAATATCACAAGGTTTTTTGCACGAAATAAACTTCTCTGTGAGCTGCAATTTCTTCGACTCACATACACGCGATGTACTGTATGTATTTTTAAGAGAAGTGGCCAACACCCTCATCACCAACGGTGACATGGTTGTTATACTTAGGTTAGGGTGGGAGGTGTGAATGTTGTGGTTAAGTATGTCAAATTGCAGATAACTAGCACAAATAATTGGGTGGGAGAGAGGGGCCGCGGTTTTGGGTCACAAAATCTCACTCCAAACTTTTGGTGAAACTTGGCAGCCCTGAGATATCTGCAATGTCATTTAAGGATGTGTGACGAGTTGAGTGTCGTTTTCGGTGACATCACTGCTGATATCTGTAATTAAATTTTGACTAGTCAAAACTGAATTACAGATATCTCTAACTGTCGTTTTGACTAGTCAGAATGACGTTATAGATATCTTGAATACAAATTGAGTCTAGTAAAAATCGAATTACGACTAGTCAAATTTAGCTAATAAATGTTAAAACGGCTTGCCATAGCCCTGCACTAGCTACTCATCTCTTCCTCTGAGAATTAGAATTATTAGTTGAAATTACAGGTTACATCTCAGCTGTCTGTTTTGTTTTTCCCTCAATGCAGAAAGGATTTATCATTTCAAAAACCGGTCAGAGAGATTATATTCCTGTGTCTGATCTTTGCTCTCCTGGGATTTCTAAGTCTCTGTATTTGTTACGTAAGTGTCAGTTTAAACCATAACTGTCAACCGGCTAAACAACTATAACACATGATAACACATCTGGTGGCTGGTGGAGGTAGAAATCGGAGGATGGGCTAATTGTAATGAATGGAATGAGGAATGGTACCGAACATGTGTGTTCCGTATACCATGCATTATAATGAGCCCGTCCTCCGATTTCTACCTCCACCAGCCTCCCACACAAATATTTCCAATGGTTTATGAAAGAGGTGCCCAGTCAGTCTATAGAATAGATGCTATCCTGTCATATCAACCTCTAGAATATTCAGGAACATACCATAACATTCTAGGTGTGTGTGTGTGTGTGTGTGTGTGTGTGTGTGTTTGTGTGTGTGTCTATGTCTGTGTCTGTGTCTGTGTCTCTGTCTCTGTGTCTGTGTGTGTGTGTGTGTGTGTGTGTGTGTGTGTGTGTGTGTGTGTGTGTCTGTGTGTGTGTGTGTGTGTGTGTGTGTGTGTGTGTGTGTGTGTTTGTGTGTGTGTGTGTGTGTGTTTGTGTGTGTGTCTATGTCTGTGTCTGTGTCTGTGTCTCTGTCTCTGTGTCTGTGTGTGTGTGTGTGTGTGTGTGTGTGTGTGTGTGTCTGTGTGTGTGTGTGTGTGTGTGTGTGTGTGTGTGTGTGTGAGTGAATGAGACCCCCCACTGGGCTGGTTCCAGACAGCTGGATCACAGACATTGTGGTCCAATCTGGACAGCAGTGGACACACACACACACACACACTGATACACACACACACACAAACTGATATACACACAGACACACTAATACACACACCACACACACAAACTAATACACTTACACACTTACACACACACATACATACACACACAGGGTCGAACAGTAGGGGTCATATTTAATTAAAGAAAACGATCTGATTATGTCTGATTCTGTTACAGGGCTTTAGGGCAGGGAGATAAATCTGCAGGAGGGGGGACAGTGTGGTGGGGGGTGGGGGGGTCCTAAATCCTACCCCTCTTTCCTGGCCTAGTATTCTGCGGTTCGAACCTCAGCTCCTCCTGTCCACGTGTCGAGGTCTCCTTGGGCAAGACACTGAACCCCAAATTGATCCTAATGAGCGGGCCGGCGCCTTGCATGGTAGCTTGCCGCCATCGGTGTGTGAATGGATGAATGAGAGGCCATTGTAAAGCGCTTTGGAATAAGGTGCAGTCCATTTACCATTTACCGTGTGTGTGTGTATGTGTGTCTGTGTGTGTTTCGGATGTCTGTTCTGTTGCATCTCACTGATGGGAGAGGACAGGCTCGCACCATTCCCGATTCCATTCCATACGTTACAATGAAGCCCGTCCTCCGATTTCTACCTCCACCAGCCTCCCCTGAGTCCCAGGCCGTTTGCTAGGTAAACAGAGACCTGGATAGGCCTTTAGCCACTCGGACCCTGACAGGCTAGCAGGCTAGCAGCTACATCAGCGACGACAGGCCCGCGCGCGTCAAAATCTAGCAGCAGCATAATTCGTACAAATCTGTGTAAAGTGGTTCCATTTGATTTGATGAAACGCATTAGAGAATAGTGACCTGCTTAATCCACTTATTCCAGATTATTCCAGATCCCGTAGAAGATTAGATTATTCTTTGATTAATGACGCGCGCGCGGGCAGTTTGGCAAACGGCGTAAAATGTGTGGCGTCCATTGTCTGAATGACAACCCGGTCCTGATGTTGATTGTTGATTTGATGAGTTCATTTAATGTTCATTTTAAAGTCTGTAATAAGCACATCTGGTCCTAGTGGAAGACAGTGGTAATGGATGTCAGAGCTACGGATATGCTTAGATTTGGATGTTTCTCTGTGAGTAATTTGACTGGCTTTGACACTGTTGGATTTGTTATCTCTCTCTCTCTCTCTCTCTAGATATCTCTCTCTCTCTCTAGCTCTCTCTCTCTCTCCCATCTCTCTCTCTCTCTCTCCCTCTCTCTCCCATCTCTCTGGATGTTTCTGGGACGTGACTGGATACAGTCACACACACACCCAAACACCCCCCCCCCCCCACACACACACACACACACACACACACACCCAAACACCCAAACACCCACACACACACACACACACACACACACACGAAGCCGAGTAATCCAGCTTCTATACCGTCCATATTGTAAGCAATTCCATTATCCTCCCAGAGTATGCTGCCACGTGCTGTAGGTTTGACATGAAAGCCACCCCCCCCCCCCCACACACCACACACACACACACTCACACACACACACACTCACACACTACTTTCCCATGGCTGTCATCCAGTGACATATACCACTCAGTCTGCCCCCCCCCCCCCCCCCCATCCCCCCATCCCCCCACGCCCCCATACCGCTATTCCTTTATCCCTCCTCACCTCTGACATGGGACGGCCCGCTGCACCTACCGTATCCATAAAACCCCTGTGGGAGGGAGGGACGGGAGAGAGAGAGAGGGAGAGCGGGATAGAGACAGGGGAAGGGAGGGGGGGAGAGAGAGAGAGGGGGGGGAGAGAGACAGGGGAAGGGAGGGGGGAGAGAGAGAGGGGGGGGGAGAGAGAGGGAGGGAGAGAGAGAGGGGGGAGAGAGAGAGAAAGAAAGAGTAAGAGAAGGAGGGAGGGAGAGAGAGAGAGGGAGAGAAAGAGGGAGATGGAGGGTGGAAGAGAGAGGGGGGGATTGCCCTTGGGATGTTATAGTGCCAGGTTGGCCCCTGGCCTTGTTCCCGCCGTTCTGCACGTACAGGCATGTGACCAGCCGCTTAGCAACCCCCCCACCCCCAACCCGGCCCTCCCCTCCCTCCTCCTTCCCTCTCTCTCCCTCCTCCCCCCACCCCTCCCTCCTTCCCGCCCTCCTGCTGTGATGCCACAATTCTGTCTGCTCAGTTTAGACACCCTGGGGAGGCACATCTGGATCGTTGGCTACCATTGAGTCTCTTTCTCTCTCTCTCCTCTCTCTCTCTCTCTCTCTCTCTCTCTCTCCTCTCTCTCTCTCTCGCTCTCTCTCTCCCTCTCTCTCTCTCTCTCTCTCTCTCTCTCTCTCTCTCTCTCTCTCTCTCTCTCTCTCTCTCTCTCTCTCTCTCTCTCTCTCTCTCTCTCTAACAGCCGGGACACAGCCCTCCCATCCATTCACTCTGATCTCGCCTCGCTCCGTGGTATACCGTTCGGCACCGGCAGGCAGCGCAGGCAGCAATGCGGGCGCTACTTGAGAGCAGCTGGTTGAAGTTCGGTCCTGCCGGTAGAGGGACGTACGACTGGGTGACGGGGCCGCCCTCGCCCCCCTCCGTGGAGCGGCAGGTACAGGTAGGCCTGCAGACTTCCTGGTGAGTCGGTCGATCTGTCGAGCTGCGGGGCCGGTGGACGGGCCAGTCGACCTGTGGAGAAAGTTCAGGGTTGTTTCGTTGTCCCTGTCCGACCCTAGGCTACAGCAGGGGACAGGGTCGACCAAAACACTGGATTATTATTACAGTAAAACGATGAAGAGACAAGAAAAGACGCTAAAAACGAAATTGTGGATGAGCACGACTGTGACTGTGTAATGCAGAATCAACCGGCTGAATCTATAGCTAATATTCGCTAGCAGCATTCTTCTATATATGTCGGTGTTGTTTAGATAGATGGTGGTTTGTCTTTGTTCTTAATTTTCACACTGTGTGAAATAATCGATACCATTTGGTATAATAGCTCCATGTGGGTCTGCTTGTAATGACCACTAGCAGGGTGGCTCCGGTCAAACGCGTTGTTCTCTTTAGACATCGTGATTATGGAAGGAACTCACTTTGCTTAAAAAGCCCTGACGAAGAGTCACAATCATTTTTTACAAAATAAATAAATAAATTATAGTCCTTGTAGACAAGCCTTGCGGGACTCAACAGAGTAGGCTACTGTCCGTGGTGCTGAAGCCTGTTGTCGCCTCCTGCACCCCGACATGTGATCTAACACATTGTTCTGTGGCTATCGGCTTTACGAGTCAGACCGGTTTCTTTACTCTTCTCGAGAGCTGTCCGGTGCTGAAGCGCTTTCTCCTGTTTGTTCCTGACCTGTGGAGTGTTTTCCTGAGAATGTTTTCCTGAGATTCTCTATCAAGTCTTGGATTTCAGTACTAAGAGTGCTCGGAGCATTGGTCTCACTCAGACAGTGCTTGTTAGCGCAATAAAGTTAGTCTCAGGGAAATCGACAATCAAAGGCTGTCTGAGGCCGATGTGGCGGGTGCAT
>NC_137686.1:7716359-7781359 GCF_963989245.1 Nansenia antarctica | reverse complement strand
GAAACAGCGTACTTTAACAAACATCAACTCTCTACACTGACGGGTTGAAAGGTCAACTGAATGCTGAATGACAGTACTTGTGACACGGTCTGGTCTTTGGGCCGCAAGTCGGCAACCAATCACAATGTTCAGCCTTTTATTTGAAACACGGAAATACATTTCAAAGTTGTTGAAAATCACACAAACTCGCTAGTCAAGCCAAAAATATTGCAACGCAATGGATTGGGTGAGTAATCCCCACTGCTACCTAGTTAACTATAACACTACTTTACATTGTTAGCAGGCTCTCAAAACAAGCTGTGTTAGTTGACTAGCGATGTGTCAATGATTTTCAACAATGCTGAACTGTATTTACATTTTTCTAAAGAAAAGTCAGAACATCATCAGCTGCCAACTTGCGCACCAATTGACCAGACCGTGTCACATATAACACTGGTTAGTTCAAGTTCAGTGATGGGTTACTGTGGGTCCACCTCCATTTCTACCACTGCTGACACATAATATGGTATACAAAATAACATTTAGGTAAACATTTTAAAACTAAAAAACAAACCAACTCACAAAGTCATTATGATGGTCTTCACACATTCAATGTCATCGCTGATGTCGTCATCAATCAAATCTGGAGAGGAAACAGGCCAAAACATCAACACAACCTTTCACACAGACATCTGTTGTTCCACTAAGGAGCGCTATAGGAGATCTATTCTGCCTGCCGCAATAAGACTGTCCAACTCCTCCTCCGGCTGGCTGGATCAGAGTCAGGCCGGGGGATGTTACATCATTCATTCAATATAAGGTTGGCGATACACAGAAACGTTGACTCTATGGCAGTGTAATACTGTGTGTAATATTCTCTGTCTGATATTGGAAGTCTAGAGTCGAGAACTGAAGCTTCATGTAGATAGCTAGCCAGTTAGCGAGCTAGCAACACTAGCTAATTCATATTTAACTTGTTTAAATTGTTTATTACTTTATATTGTCACCTTTGGTGAGCTAGCTATAACCAGGTGTATTTAGAGTCTGGTGAATAGCTACAAATCTATTTCATTTTAATAGTCGTTGTGTGGCTGTGATGGTTATCTAGCTATGACCTACATGAAACTGATCCAACTGAAAGAGGAAAAAAGACATGACACGTAGAAGGAGAAGAACTTCAGACCAATGGCTATGAGCTCCCTGAGGTGTCATACTGAATTCTGATTGGTCACCCGGAGAACTTAACTTTCAACGTCACGTGACACAACTCACCGCTGCACTGCATCCGGCAAAGGTTAGGGGATGACGGCTCGTTGCCGTTGGCGCAGATCACATGATCGCTGAGCTGGAACAAGCCGTAGAGGTTCCACACGGCCTCACCCTCTCGCTCTTCAGACCCGACTCTTGGCCCGGAAACTTCAGGGCGGGGTGGCCTGCCACCTTTAGGGGGGGGTGGCCCAGAACCTTTGGGGGGGGGGTGGCATGATACCTTTTGGGGGGGGTGGTCCGCTACCTTTGGGGGGGGGTGGCCCACTACCTTTTGGGGGGGGGTAGCCCGGAACCTTTGGGGGGGGGTGGTCCGCTACCTTTGGGGGGGGGTGGCCCACTACCTTTTGGGGGGGGTAGCCCGGAACCTTTGGGGGGGGGGTGGTCTGCTACCTTCAGGGGGGGGGTGGTCTGCTATCTCCGGGGGGGGGCATCCCTGTACCTTCAGGGGGGGGTGGTCTGCTATCTCCGGGGGGGGGCATCCCTGTACCTTCAGGAGGGGGTGGTCTGCTATCTCCGGGGGGGGGGCAACCCTGTACCTTCAGGGGGGGGTGGTCTGCTATCTCCGGGGGGGGGCATCCCTGTACCTTCAGGGGGGGGTGGTCTGCTATCTCCGGGGGGGGGCAACCCTGTACCTTTAGGGGGGGGTGGTCTGCTATCTCCGGGGGGGGGCATCCCTGTACCTTCAGGAGGGGGTGGTCTGCTATCTCCGGGGGGGGGCAGCCCGGTACCTTTGGGGGGGGGTGGTCCGGTGCCTTTGGGGGGGGGTAGCCCGGTGCCTTTGGGAGGGGGTGGCCTAGTACCTTCGGGGGGGGGTGGTCTGGTGGGGTCAGCAAAGAAGGCTGAAGCCATTCCGAACATTGATGATCTCCTCCCCCTCCTTCTTCCTTTACCGTCACCAGAGAATGCTGAAGCCATTCCGAATATTGATCCCCTCATCCTCCCTCCTTTCCCTCCCTCACTACTCTCCTCACCTCTCCCTCCCTCACCTCTCCCTCCTCTCCCTCCCTCACTACTCTCCTCACCTCTCCCTCCCTCACCTCTCCCTCCTCTCCCTCCCTCACTACTCCCTCCTCTCCCTCCCTCACCTCTCCCTCCCTCACTACTCCCTCCTCTCCCTCCCTCACTACTCCCTCCTCTGCCTCCCTCACCTCTCCCTCCTCTCCCTCCCTCACTACTCTCCTCACCTCTCCCTCCCTCACTACTCCCTCCTCTCCCTCCCTCACTACTCTCCTCACCTCTCCCTCCCTCACCTCTCCCTCCCTCACTACTCCCTCCTCTCCCTCCCTCACTACTCCCTCCTCTCCCTCCCTCACCTCTCCCTCCCTCACTACTCCCTCCTCTCCCTCCCTCACTACTCTCCTCACCTCTCCCTCCTCTCCCCCCCTCACTACTCCCTCCTCTCCCCCCCTCACTACTCCCTCCTCTCCCTCCCTCACCTCTCCCTCCCTCACTACTCCCTCCCTCACCTCTCCCTCCCTCACTACTCCCTCCTCTCCCTCCCTCACTGCTCCCTCCTCTCCCTCCCTCACCTCTCCCTCCCTCACCTCTCCCACCTCTCCCTCCCTCACCTCTCCCACCTCTCCCTCCCTCACCTCTCCCTCCTCTCCCTCCCTCACTACTCTCCCCTCCTCTCCCTCCCTCACTGCTCCCTCCTCTCCCTCCCTCACCTCTCTCTCCCTCACTACTCCCTCCTCTCCCTCCCTCACCTCTCCCCCCCTCACTACTCCCTCCTCTCCCTCCCTCACCTCTCCCTCCTCTCCCGCCATCACTCATCCCTCCTTCACCCTCCTCACTGCTCCCTCCTCTCCCTCCCTCTCCCCTCCCTCCTTCCCCCTCCTCACTACTCCCTCCTTTCCATTCCTCACTCATCTCTCCTCTCCCTCCCTCACTACTATCCCTCACTACTCTCCCCCCCTCCTCACTCCCCCATCTCCCCCCCTCCTCACTCTCCAGACTCCCTAGTGGACCCTCGTCGGGGCTCAGTACCCTCACAGCACTGGTGTTGAAACCACTGGACTTCTCAATGTGGCACACAACTGTGAAGAGGCAGGAGAATCAATCAATCAATCAATCAATTAAATGGTCTCAATTTCGCTCTCTCTCTCTATCCCCCCAACTTTCTCTCTCTAAACAATAATCATTATTTGCACAATGCAAAAAAAAGATTGATATGATATACACTCATCGGCCACTTTATTAGGCACACCTTGCTAGTATTGGGTTGGACCCCCTCTTTTGCCTTCAGAACTGCCTTAATTCTTGGTGGCATAGATTCAACAAGGTGCTAGAAACAGTCCTCAGAGATTTTGGTCCATATTGACATTATAGCATCACGCAGTTGCTGAAGATTTGTGCCACGAAAATATCCCCACACCATTACACAACCACCACTATTTTCGCCCAGAGAACTGCCTCTTTTTCGGGCCATTCTCTGTTACCCCTAGAGATGGTTGTGCAGGAAAATCCCAGAAGATCAGCACTTTCTGAAATACTCAAAACAGCCCATCTGGCACCAACACCCATGCCCCGTTCCAAGTCACTTAAATCACCTTTCTTCCCCATTCTGGTGCTTGTTTTGAACTTCAGCAGATGGTCTTGACCATGTCTACATGCCTTAAATGCATTGAGTTGCTGCCACATGACTGGCTGATTAGATATTTGAGTTAACGGGCAGTTGAAAAGGTGCACCTAATAGAAGTAGCCGGTGAGTGTATCAATCTTAATGTTTCTAAATATCACTTACGTAAAGTCAGAAAGGCCTCGGGAGTCCAGCCCATGGGCAAGGAGGGGAGTTGGAGGACAGGTGTCTCCAGTTCGTTCTTCAGCTCACACACAGAGAGCAGCCTCCCCTCTGACAGACCAGGGATCAGGACCCCCACAGCCAACACCACGACCAGCCCCAGACGCACCCCCATGCTGTCTCTCTTTGTCCCTCTCTCTCTCTGTCTCTGTCTCTCTTTATTCCTCTCTGTCCCTCTCTCTGTCTCTGTCTGTCTCTCTTTATTTCTCTCTATCACTCTCTCTCTCTGTCTCTCTGTATCTGTCTCTGTCTCTCTTTATTTCTCTCAGTCTCTCTCTCTCTGTCTCTTCTATTTGAGTTGTGATGAGGGGACGAGTGTCCCACAGAAGATATAGTCTCCCTCCCTACGTTGTTCTGTCATTCAGGGGAGTGACTCGGCAAAATGTTCTATTTGGTTTGTTTTGTTCTCGTCCCATTCTCATGGCTTTCAGAAAGACGCGGACAGAGAGTTGGGTTTCATCTCTCTGTTCCACGCCTTTACTAAACAAAGTGAAAGTCGAGACGGCGACCGAGAGAGGCAAGAATAGGGTGGTATTAGAGGGGATCAACAATAGTCTATTAAACACTATTATAATAACGCCTGAGACAGAATGTTTGGTCGGACATCGTGACATAATAAGGGCAGTGGAGGGATCGTTACGTAAGGTCAAAACAAGCTATCCCTAACCTGTTCGGCGAATATACAATGGCCGCGGAACGTCAAGATCCATTCTTTTTCACTGCTGTGTTATCTTCCACGGGATCCGATGTGCCCTTGAGGCGACGTGATTGTTATATTGCTTTTTTTGTTTTTTTCTTCTTGGCTCATTGTACCGAATCACAGAATGGAATGAGGACTAGTGGTAGTCTGTAGGCGTCTCTAGTGTCAGTGAGTGAGTTGTGAGTTGGGTTGGTGATCAGAAGGTCATAAGTTTACAATCCCACCTGGGAACACCACCACCAATAGTGTGCCCTTGAGTAAGGGACTTAACCCTAAATTACTCCAGGGAGACTGTCCCTGTAATCTCTAATTGCAAGTCGATTTGGATAAAAGGTAAAAATGTAAATGGAATGAGGTATGGTGTCAAACAGCAGGACAGGCCTTATTTAGCGCAAGCTACCACCTGTCAATCAAAACCTCTGCTATGCAATGCAATGGATTAGATGAATAATCCCCACTGCTACCTAGTTCACTATAACACTACTGTACATTGTTAGCAGGCTGACAAAACAAGCTATGTTAGTTGACAGGGTTAGGACATATTAGATCATGTGAGGTGTGTGTGTGTGTGTGTGTGTGTGTGTGTGTGTGTGTGTGTGTGTTCCTAGTGACATAGTATTTGCAGTTGAATGAGCCTGGCGGACATCCTGGAGATGTGGATAGTCTGTCACACAGGGATGAACAAACATTGTCAATCATTCTTAACCATGAGATGTCTTTTGAAGTCAGATATAACGTAACATTAAGTTGTGTAAGTGGGTCATGTGACCTCTTGTGTTGCGTTCGTTTGATCTTGTCCATGACTGTTAGGAATAATCATTAGGAATGAACGTACAGTATCTTATGTCTTATGTTTGACCCGCCGTCTATTCTTCAGTGTTTTATTTTCATATTCTATACATTGTATAGCATCACGCCCTACACACACACACACACACACACACACACACACACACACACACACACACACACACACACGTTTGAAATTATTTCAAATGCTCTTTGAACCCAGGTCGGCTGTGGGTGTGGTTCGTTTAGAACGACTGATGTGAAGTGTATGTGTGTGTGTGTGTGTGTGTGTGTGTGTGTGTTCCTGTGCACAATAGCTTCCTAGTGACATACTATTTGATATTACCACATTGTATCACAAGGTATAATAATAAGTCGATTATTTGATCATTTAAATCATTT
The DNA here is from genome assembly GCF_963989245.1 of Nansenia antarctica. Classification (NCBI taxonomy): domain Eukaryota; kingdom Metazoa; phylum Chordata; class Actinopteri; order Argentiniformes; family Microstomatidae; genus Nansenia; species Nansenia antarctica. The sequence continues at coordinate 7,775,420 of NC_137686.1, read as the reverse complement.
ATTTATTTTTTTGTCAAAGAGAGAAAGTGAGGGAAAGAAGAAGAGAAAGGGAGAGCAAATGTCTGTGTGTGTGTGTGTGTGTGTGTGTGTGTGTGTGTGTGTGTGTGTGTGTGTGTGTGTTCTATCTGTTACAGCCATAGTCAGAAGGTCGCACTCTGGCACATCCAGCTGGTGTCCTCAGGTAATCCCTAGAACACACAAGGACATCAGCTGATAAACAGGCCTTTCTTAATCAATTAAATGTTCCTAAAATCAATCACTGCAGTTGTTGATCACTTCACTTGATTTGAAATCATAAAATGATGCGTGTAGGTTACTGACCTCCACGTGTGAGTCATCATGAAACAGGCGATGTCATCAGTGATGTCATCATCAAGGAAAGCTTGAAGAACAGACACACAGGTTAGCCATGAGCTAGCGTTAGGACTAGGGTTAGGGTTAGGGCCAGGGCTGAGGTTATGGCTAGAGCTAGGTTGGGGCCAGCGCTAGGGTTAGGGTTAGGCCTGGGATTAGGGTTAGGGTTAGACCTGGGTCTAGGACTAGGGCTGGTATTACAGTTCTGGTTACGGTTAGGCCTGGGCTTAGGGCTGGGGTTAGGGCTGTGACTAGGGTTAAGGCTAGGTTATGGTTAGGGCCAGAGTTAGGGTTAAGGTTAGGGTTAGGGGAAACCCACCTCAGCCCACCACATATAGCACATTCTACACGTGGACATGACTTTGTGCTGCAGAGGTCAGTGACAGGATGTTGGTCTCACCACTGCATCCTGTCCTGCAGAGGTTGGGCGACGCCTCCGACCCCGAGCTGCAGGCCCAGCCGTCGCTCAGCTGGAACACGCCGTAGAAGCTGGGGGAGGACCTGGTATCCCACACTGCCTCGCTGCGGCCTCCTCTTCCTCTCCTCTGACTGTCGACAGCCCTCGCCGGCCGCCTGTTTTTCTCTTTTCCTTTTTTTTTCCCTTTTCCTTTTCCTTCTTTGGAGTCGTCGTCGTCGCCGTCGCTCGCTGCGGCCTCCTCCTCGCTCTCCTCTTCCTCATCCTCCTCTTCCTCATCCTCACTCCCGTCATCTTCCTCCTCGCACTCGCTCTCTGACCCCTCCACGTCGACCTCCTCCTCTTCCTCTGTGCTATCGCTCTCTGAGTTGGACTCTTTTGAGTCTTCGGAGCTGGACTCTTCTCTGCTTTCTCTGCTCTTCCCCTCTCTGCTATCGCTCTCTGAGTTGGACTCTTTTGAGTCTTTGGAGCTGGACTCTTCTCTGCTTTCTCTGCTCTTCCCCTCTCTGCTATCGCTCTCCGACTTGGAGTCTGAATCTGCAGATCTATCGCTTCCCTCCTCCTTTCCTCCCTTCCCCCTCTCGGCTCCCCTCCTCTGCCGGTTGTAGTGACGTGTCTGGTCAGTCAGGTGACTCACAAGGCCGGTGTTGAAGCCAGATGAGTTCCCAACGCTGCACACGACCACGCCGAGCAGGTCTGGGAGAGTCCCAGTGGAACAGAGAGAGGGATGGACAGAGGGAGAGTGAGAAAGAGAGGGATAGAGGGAGGCAGAGGAAAAAAGAGAGAAAGAGAGATAGGAACAAGCATAAAACCTTGGAACTATTGTTTTATTGCACATTGTGTGTGTGTGTGTGTGTGTGTGTGTGTGTGTCGCAGGATCAAGTTTATTGTTACATCCCATTATACAAGTATAAGAGAGTAAAATTATTCGGCTTCAGTTCCTCGACATTGCAGCAACAAGAGAAAAAATGTGCAATTATTATAAAAAGACAAATAAGACAAGAGACAATGAGCAATATAATAATACAAATAATACAAATGTTATGTTTGTCTGTCTGCGTGTGTGTGCATGTGTGCGTGCCTGCATGTAGGTATGTGCGTGTGTGTGTGTGTGCGTGTGTGTCTGCGCGTGTGTGCATGTGTGTGTGTGCGTGCCTGCGTGCCTGTGTGCCTGCGTGTGAGTCGTGTGTGTGTGTGTGTGTGTGCATGCGTGTGTGCGTGCCTACGTGCCTGCGTGTGAGTCGTGTGTGTGTGTGTGCGTGCGTGTGTGCGTGCCTACGTGGACCAAAATACATATCAGATCTCCTCCCACCCTATATTCCCGCAAGGTCCCTAAGGTCAGCTGAGACAAATCAGCTAATCATTCCAAGAGTAAAAACAAAACACGGTGCAGCAGCTTTCAGTCACGCTGCTGCATGCTCCTGGAACAAACTCCCTGAAGAAATCAAACAGGCCCAAACCCTTAAAACATTTAAATCTAAGCTAAAAACCTTCATGTTTTGCACCAGTTATGATTAAACACAAACACTTCTATCAATGTCTTTTTTCCATGAACTATTGTCTTTTTAAATGTTTTATCTATTTACTTCTTATATTTGCTTTTATTCATTGTAATGTTTATTTTCTTATGCTCCTCTTGCTGTATTTTTAAATAATGCATGTAAAGCACTTTGAATTGCCCCTGTTGTATGAAATGTGCTATACAAATAAACTTGCCTTGCCTTGCCTTACTGCCTGCGTGTGTGTCGTGTGTGTGTGCCTGTGTATGTGTCGTGTGTGTGTGTGTGTGTGTGTGTGTGTGTGTGTGTGTGTGTGTGTGTGTGTGTGTAACCCACCTAAGGTCAGTGTTCTATCCTCCGTGGTCCTCCCAGGTGTGTCGGTCTGTCCAATCAGAGCGTCCCGTAGTCTCCCCAGCAGCTCACACTCAGACACCCTCCTCCCCTCCACCCCCCCAGGGACCAGGCCTCCCAGCAACACTGACAACACCAGCATCTGCATGGCCTCTGTGCTGTCTCTGTGGAGAGGAGGGCAGGGGGGGGGGATGGAGGGAGAGAGAAAGAGAGGGAGAGAGAGAGAAAGATGGGACAGAGAGGAGTGAGAGAGAGATGGAGTAAGAGAGAGACAGATTAAATAAGAAAGAAAGAGAGAGAAGGAGTGAGCGAGAGAGAGATTGAGTAAGAGAGAGAAATAGAAATAGAGAGAGAGAGAGAATAGATATCCCAACTGTATCGCACCACTGAAAGACAGTCTTGTCACAAAGTGCTTTATAACATGAAGAACATAGAGTACATAACACCTTTAACTCATTTAGTACCAAGGGTGAACAAAGTCTCCCAAATTGTCAACATTCAAGAGTTCCATGGGTGACTTCATTCACCAAAAATGCATAAATTATGATGCTCTTTGATGATTTTGTAGCTAATCAGAGTGTTGTTGCTAGGTAGATACCACATACAACACTTGGCACTCTAGGTGGTGAGTGTTCTGGAAATCATTGCCAGAAAATGTGGTGCAAAAAAGTTCTTACCAAGTGTCGATCCACCAGGTGTGCTGCAGGTAGATTAGCATTGACTAGACTACAGGTTGGGTGTTGGTACTGTGTAGACCAGGAGCAGAGTGAAGGGTGTGAAGCATCACCTACTGTACTATATATATATAAACACAGGGGGCCCCGTTCCAACACTTTCAAAACGCATCATTCTTCCTCCCCTCCTTGGTGATTGAAAGTGATTAGACTGGTCAAAGCAAGCTTTCCACTGCATCACTGCCACAAGTCCTGTCATGTTCAGGTCAGTGGTTTCTTCGAGGAAGGGAGGGAGAGAGGGAGGGAGGGAGAGAGGGAGGGAGGGAGGTGGTAATGTCCCACCCTGGGAGGTGGTAACATTGTTGACCTTGGAGAAGGCAGAAGGCACAGCCTTGAACGGTACACACAATAGACAATACAACAATAGCAGCATGTATTTAGAGCAGTTGGTTCTGGTCCAGTGAGTAAACTTATAAATAAACGTGTTTATTTATTTAACTATCTGTACTGCTAACTGCATCCTGTCTTATGTGTCACTTGTGTCTTGTACTATTGTCACTTTTTTATCTTTTATCTCTTTTTTTAGGACTTATCTTGCCTTTTGCCTTATTGTCTTGTGCTGCAATGTCAGGAACCGAAGCCTAAGAATAATGTGACGTAACAATAAAACTTGAAACTTGAAACTTCATTCATGAGGTTGGCCATGTTCCCTATTTCACAGCTCAGGGTAGTTAAAGGATTTAAAATAAATGATTGTTGTCAGGAAATAAAACCTGATCGGACGATCAGAGAGGTTTGTGTACATAGTTTACATTGTTCTGCATCTCTGACCCTGTACAGGTACACATGAGTAGCATTTCTTGTGTTACATATGCTGTTCTGCCTCTGTTACCATGCCAACGTGGAGTCTTTCCTCCGCCTACCACTACTGAATGGGACACACTTAGGCCTAATACACACAGAGGACTAATACACACTTATACACTTAATATACACTTACACTTAATACACACTTTAATACACACTGCATTTGGTTCAATAGGATCTGTCTAATTGTGTGTGCCAGGTTGGGGCTGCTAATTATCAATTCACTGTGTACTGTAGTAGTAATGACCAGTCACAACTGATGACTCTGTTATGGTAAATGGCAACCAAAGAACCTCTTAAACATACTGTACATTTAATCATTCTGCAGTCTGCACCAACCTGTTATTTTGTGGGTCACCAACAAGCGAATGTTTTTTACATTAATTTCAGCTACAGAAACATAAATCTTTCTGACAAATATGAAATTGTAACTTTCCAAAGCTTTAACCATAGAGTAGGACTAATATTAAAGGAAATACAGTAAGTAAAGAGGCCGGCTAGAAATCGGAAGATCACTGGTTCGATCCCTGCCTCAGGAGCCCTTGAGCAAGGCACTTAACCCCTAATTGCTCCAGGGGCACCGACTATGGCTGACCCTGTGCCTAGAGCAGGGGTGCCCAATACGTCGATCGCGATCGACCGGTCGATCGCAAAGGTAGTATGGGTAGATCGCATGGCATTGAACAAAACGGGGGGGGAAACGAAAACGAAAAAAAAAGTTCGCCTATCATCCATCCTCACTATGGCTTTTGCCACTTGATTGACGTACAGGTAAGCCAGTCTGAGATCTGATCTTTTCACCTACACCTAACACGCGGTTCACCACGCATGCGCAGTCAACAGCACCAACTACAAAATACAAAATACCGGCGAGACTAATTACCTAGTTAGCCTTCCAATTCCTACTATATAATACTAAATAAAGGCTATACAAATGAGTGGGGAAGCTGGACCAAGTAAGAAACCAATAACGTATAACTTCCATCCAGAATGGGAGGAGGACTTTTTTACACGATGTGATATTGGAAATGCGTCTGTCTGATCTGCAAACCTACGATGGCTATTTCGAAGAAGGGAAATGTGGCAAAAGAGCGAAAACGTACGGCTGCTGCAACGATAGCTTCTTATCGCGTCAGTCACGTTCTTGTTAAACACAAGAAGTCATTCAAAGACAGCGAAATTGTGAAAAAAGTTTCTCGAGGCTGCAGATTGCCTTTTCGATGACAGATCCACAGTGGCTGATGACACCTTGCAATCAGCTCCTACAGCCCTGACTACTAGAAACTAGCTGCCTCCTCCCAGTGCCAGGTCTCCCACTAAGGTAGAGAAATGCATTTATTTCCTCCTTTCAAACTAGGGAACTACCTGTTTTGTATCTGGTTTACTTTTCTGTTTGTTGGATCAGTAGTTGGCTATGGTACTGCAGACTGGCTGTCAGTGTGTGAGTGAGAGAAAGTGAGTGTGTGTGTGTGTGTGTGTGTGTGTGTGTGTGTGTGTGTGTGTGTGTGTGTGTGTGTGTGTGTGTGTGTGTGTGTGTGTGTGTGTGTGTGTGTGTGTGTGTGTGTGTGTGTGTGTGTGTGTGTGTGTGTGTGTAAGAGAGTGAGAGAGAGAGAGGGAGAGAGAGGGGGAGAGAGAGGGAGGGTTTGTGCTATGGCTCCCTATGCAGACTGGCAAATGTGTGTGTGTGTGTGTGTGTGTGTGTGTGTGTGTGTGTGTGTGTGTGTGTGTGTGTGTGTGTGTGTGTGTGTGTGTGTGTGTGTGAATGTGTGTGAGCGAGAATAGCAAAGAGGGAGGGTTTGTGATGGTCTTCTCCTGTGGCTGTGTGACAGAGAGAGGGAAAGTGTATTGTGAGTTTACTATGCAGGCTGGGAACTGTGTGTGTGTGTGTGTGTGTGTGTGTGTGTGTGTGTGTGTGTGTGTGTGTGTGTGTGTGTTTGTAGTACGTGCATGTACGTTTGCGATGTTGAAACTAGACTGGTAGATCTTGGCAGACTGGCTACTTGAAAAGTAGATCTTGGTTCCAAAAAGTGTGAGCACCCCTGGCCTAGAGCAAAACATACCAAATTCCAACAATTGATTGCATGGCATTAAAAAAAAAAGTCACATTCAAATGTCCTCTGCTCCTCTTGAAAGATCTCTGTGAGGTAACATGATAGGATACACAAAACGACTTGTATCATTTTCGACAGTTATGAAATGTGTTTAAGTAGTACTTACTTTTGAAAAATATATATATATGTTTTATTTTTTTATAATTAATAATAACCCACCACAGTTAATCACATTTTTAGATTAGATGCACAGGAGTGACCTCTCAACATTCACATATTGATATTATTAAACTTTAAGAAATAAAGACACTGGAAACCAACAGTCTTTATCATGCTTTTTATTAGTACTAATAGTGGTCTGACTCCTAGTACAGCTATAGTACTAGGAGGAGGCGGAGTGGGACGGGACATGGGATGGAAGGAGGGATATTTTTCTCGGTGGAGCTGCTGATCGATAAATGCTGCTGCCCCAGTTGTTCCGCCCGTTTCTTGAAGCATGCGATGCTCATTTCATGCGGGGAAGTGCACAAGTGCATACTTCAGGAGAAGGGTTGAGAAATGGGACGCAGCAAATATAGATATTGATGTATGAAATAGAAAGAAATAGAGAAATGCTTTGGCTCATCATTTACACCTAAGTGCTCTTCTACACTTCCTGCCCAGCTTCCAGGGAAACCGCAAGTGCTTCCTGCAAAATAAATACAAAATAGTATACATTTATAATATAATATAATATAATATATAATAATATACAGATTATTGTTTTGTTTTCCACATAGCCTATATATTGCCTTCATCGTATCTTATACAGAAAATAAATAAATAATCCACTTATGTGTACATTATGAACAACAATTCTATAAAAACATATTTTCAACGTTATGTTTGCGTCCTATAATCTACTTCACTATAATGATCAATATGTGTGAGATCAATGCTCTCTCTCTCTCTCTCTCTCTCTCTCTCTCTCTCTCTCTCTCTCTCTCTCTCTCTCTCTCTCTCTCTCTCTATCTCTCTCTCTCTCCCTCTGTCTCTTTCTTTTGTTTTTATTTTCATATTTGTTGTTCTCTTCTTTGTTATATGTTTTGTGATGATTTCATTGATTTCATTGTATATGTTCTGTGTGGACCCCAGGAAGAGGAGCTGATCAGCTAGGAGGATCCTAATAAATAAAATAAAATAAAATCAGTTCTTTGTTACTTTCTCTCTTTCTCTCTCTGTCTCTTCTCTCTTCTCTCTTCTCTCTTCTCTCTCTTCTCTCTCTTCTCTTTTCAATGTTTGTTATTCTTATTATCTTATTTACATTTTATATTGAGCACATGATGTCATTGTCAGTCTGCTAACAGGAAGTAGAGCTGACTGACCTCCAGGTTCTAGTCTTCACAAAACAAGCGATGTCATCTCTGATGTCATCATCCTGGAAAGCTGTAGGGGGAGGGGCATAGTCAATATGGGTGAGTTTACTAGTTTGACTAGTGGTTTAGGTAAACAACCCTAACCCTACCCCCCTGTGTAGCCATAGACTTTTAGACCAGCATTCTTTTTGTTTGTTTTTGTTTACATTTCTGACAAACTTAAGTAGATCAATCAGAGTATAACTTAAAATCTGTTAAATATTGCAAGTATAAGGTATATACTTTGATTTATTAGAAAGTCTCAATACACTTCCAATTATGCACATATAAAGTGGTTTGTTGTTTGAGTGTCACTCAATATTGTCTGTTTGTCAAAAACAATAATTAGATATAATTCTGGATATGATAATGAAATACACTGTAGTAGGCCTACATGATTGGATAACACTCATGACACAGTCTCCCCTGTCCTCCGATGTCTACCTCCCCCAGCCTCCCCTGTCCTCCGATGTCTACCTCCCCCAGCCTCCCCTGTCCTCCGATGTCTACCTCCCCCAGCCTCCCCTGTCCTCCGATGTCTACCTCCCCCAGCCTCCCCTGTGGAGCATGGTTTGTGTTGGCCTACCTCTGCAGTCCGTCTTGCAGAGGTTACGAGACACGTCGGCTGTAAAGTCAGAGGCACAGTGGACGAGGTCGTTCAGCAGGAACACACCGAAGAGGCTCACAGGCAGAGGCTTGAATGGCCAGGTACGCTTTCTAGGCTTGGATGGCCTGATACGCTTTCTAGGCTTGGATGGCCTGGTACGCTTTCTAGGCTTGAAAGATAGTCGCAGGTGTGGCTGGACTCTCTTCCTTATGGATCTCTTTCTCCTGGCGCCTACCTCTTCCAATTCTTCCTCTTCCAATTCACTCTCCTCCTCCTCTACCTCTTCCTCCTCATTCTCCTCCTCTTCCTCATCCTCTTCATCCTCCTCTTCCCCCTCCTCTTCCCACTCCTCCTCCTCCTCTTCCCACTCCTCCTCCTCCTCTTCCCACTCCTCCTCTTCCCCCTCGTCAAACTCCTCTCCGTCAGCTTTCATCTCTTCATCAAGCTGGGCCTCTGTGTCACTGCTGAGGTCATAACCACTTGTTACATTTCGTTCCTCCGTTGGAGGTTCGGTTGTAGAATTGGTTGGAGGCCTTGTCTCAGGTTCAGTTGGAGGTTCGGTTGTAGAATTGGTTGGAGGTCTCGTCTCAGGTTCGGTTGGAGGTTCGGTTGTAGAATTGGTTGGAGGTCTCGTCTCAGGTTCTGTTGGAGGTTCGGTTGTAGAATCGGTTGGAGGTCTCGTCTCAGGTTCTGTTGGAGGTTCGGTTGTAGAATCGGTTGGAGGTCTCGTCTCAGGTTCTGTTGGAGGTTCAGTTGTAGAATTGGTTGGAGGTCTCGTCTCAGGTTCGGTTGGAGGTTTGACAGTAGGTTTGGGTGAAGGTTTGGCTGGAGGTCCCGTCACAGGTTTGGGTGGAGGTCTAACATGGCCAAAGTGTTTCACAAGGCTGGTGTTGAGTCCAGACATTCGCTCCACGCTGCAGACAACTGAACCAATCAAGACACGGTGAGAGAAGAGGAGGAAGGCGATGACGGGAGAGAGAACGGAAAAATGTCATTGTCAAAATCAACAGTTTGGAACAAAGGCAATTGAAAATGGGCTGGTAGGCCATGGATGACTGAAGATAGGAATGTGTCAGAGACTACCATCCGCAGAATACGTCACCATCCAAACTACAGACACTTCACTGCAAGATGCCAACCATTAGTTGTAGTCAAAAAGGATGGTTACAGGTTACAGGTGCTCCACGACTGCACACCGGCTCATATCAACTGTTTGATTTCACATTCAAACGTTTGGAGTGTCGAGCCAAACAAAGACTCCCTGTCCCATTACTTACGCAGAGCACTGTATATACTGTATACGTATAGAATAAATCATGTTATTATCTACGGTTACTGTATGTTTCTGTATGTTACTGTATGTTTCTGTATGTTACTGTATGTTTCCAAGTTTAAAACAAAGCAAGTATCCTATATATTTTTTTAAAAACGATAAAAGTGATCCATAGGGTGATGGCGGTTATGACAGTTATATTGGCCTACGCTCTCGCAATGCTCCATCAACCTCTCAGAACACACAATGCTAAATACAGTCTTTCACAATTAAATTCAATACACAACTAATAATAATAATTGATACAAATAATAATTGAATTGTTCTCATTTAATATAAATAACAACAGTTGACAGTGTATAACTTACCCTTGGACAAGATGTAGTCCCTCTTGAGGTGAGTCAGAGATCCATGGATGGCAGCCACCATCTGGCTCTTCAGCTCACACACAGAGAGCAGCCTCCCCTCTGACAGACCAGGGATCAGGACCACCACAGCCAACACCACGACCAGCCCCAGACGCACCTCCATGCTGTCTCTGCTGATTCTGGTTAGAAACAGGGTCGAATACGAACAATCACTGAAGAAAGAATATTGTCACTTTGTTTACCTTGACCTACCTTGCCTGTTATTGTATTATTTGTCTTTGTGCTGCAATGCCAAGGAACCGAAAGTCTAATAATGTTACTCTCTTACACTTGTGTAATGTGACGTAACAATACAACTTGAAACTGATTGAAACTGAAACAACAACAGCGGGCCAATGAACAGGCCTCTCCTTACCAGCCTGGTAGATTGAGAAGTTCCTCAGGGTGTAAGGGGCCCAGAGTTCAGCCACCTTGTCTCGGCTCCTTGGCGTATGGCTGACTGACACCACGTCGGGGGGTTTTGTACCGTCATGGTTTAGGGTGTAAAGGTCATCTGTTTCTGGGCTGACCTGCTATACCGGTATGGAGGAGTTGGTTCGTGATGTATTTCTTCCAGTCGACAGAGTAAGAACATATCAATTGTCATCAGTAGACAATGACAACTATTTTGCTGTATTGACTCTACTGTGGAATTGGGAGGGGAGCTTCATGGTATGGAGAGAACATGTTTTGAGAGAAACGGATTACAATTCTGTACATGCTGTACTGCCCCTTCTCCGATTTCTACCTCCACCAGCCTCACCTGGTACATCCTGTACTGTATAGGTAAGAACAGTATGTATGTACAGCCTCACCTGGTACATCCTGTACTGTATAGGTAAGAACAGTATGTATGTACAGCCTCACCTGGTACATCCTGTACTGTATAGGTAAGAACAGTATGTATGTACAGCCTCACCTGCTACATCCTGTACTGTATAGGTAAGAACAGTATGTGTGTACAGCCGTAGAGGCTGCTGGTGGTAGAAATCACACTGAAGAGACTGTAGACTGTACAATGAAACTATAGAGGAATTTTGGCCATCTACCTTGATTCTAATGTGTATAATTATTTGCAGTTGAATGAGCCTGGCAGACATCCAGAAGAAGTCACACCCTCACAAGTTTTCAATTCCTTTGCGATTGTAATGTGCCTGAGGAAATCCCACACTGGCCATTCCTTTGCAGTTGTATGTAACTCACAACTTGTCCTTTGTTGGGAATTATACTTAAGGAGAGGGACAGTGTTATTCTTTGAGTTTGGGTTAGGCCTGTCACAGGCACCATTCTCCCATGTGGTCCTTTACGCACGTCAACGTATGGTTCAAACGTACAGTCATATGTTGGTTCTAAACTGTTAAGTTGGTTATTTTGTTGATACTCTACTCTAATTTTCTGTTAAAACAGCACAACATAATCGTGACCAGGTTATCACAGAGTTTACCATCAATGTCTTATGTTCACATGCATTGTACGTAGAGAGAGTCATCAGCTTTAGCTATTGGTCTGAGCGTAAACTCCTCGCAAGCCGATTTATCTTAACTTGAGTTAGTTAGTCCTCTTCACCCCGTTGAGGGGAATAGGGCGTCCACCAGAGCTCTCCATCTCACTCTCTTTTGGGCCTGGGCCTTTGTTTCTTGCCAGCTCACCCCGATGTTCTTCAGGTCTTGGAGTGTGGAACGTCTCCAGGTGTTTTTCGGCCTTCCAACTTTCCTCTTCCCCTGCGGGTTGTAGTCCAAGGCCTGTCTAGTGATGTTGTTGGAGTCCTTCCTAAGGGTGTGCCCTATCCAGCTCCACTTTCTCCTTTTGATGGTGGTAGCTATGCTGTCCTGGTTTGTTATTCTCCCCAGCTCTTCATTTGTGATTCTGATGGGCCACCACAGCTTGAGGATGTACCGCAGGCATTTGTTGACAAACACCTGGATCTTGCTTGTGAGGCCCTCGGTGGTCCTCCACGTTTCAGAGCCGTAGAGCAGGACAGTCTTCACATTGGTATCACATTGGTATCACATCTTAACTTGAGAGCATGGTGAAATAGCATTTTGAGTATTCTTAATGGAATCTTGGATCCGATATGATCGATTCTCTGTCACACAGGGATGTATTATAACTTCATGTCAAGTTGTGTAAGTGGGTCATGTGAACACTTGTATTGATCATGTCCATGACTGTTAGGAATAATCATTGGGAATAAATGTATGTCTTATGTTTGACCTGTCATCTATTCTACAGTGTTATATTTTCATATTCTTTGACAACCACTTATCCTATGTGGCGAACATCACAGCGACAGCACACTCCTGCAGATTCTTCCTCTACAACATCAGAACGTCCATTCCTCACCAGAGAAGCAGCTCAACTCTTGATCCAGATCCATGATCCAGAATGCTGCCGCCCGTCTGGTGTTCTCTCATGTTACCCCTCTCCTTTGCACCCTTCACTGGCTCCCGATAGCAGCTTATATCAGATTCAAGACACTGGTGCTTGCCTACCAGGCAGCAAAGGGAACAGCCCCTGCCTACCTGCAATCAATGGTCACCTCCCAAACATCAGCCCACTCTTCCACCTCTTCTGGCCGACTGGCTCCATCGCCTCTACACAGATGCGGCAGTCACGTTACCCGGTCACGTCTCTTCACTATACCGGCTCCCCGCTGGTGGAACGACCTTCCCACTGCTGTCAGATCTGCAGAATCACTCCCCATCTTCCGCCGTAGACTGAAGACCCATCTCTTCAGGATACACCTGAACTGTCTCTCCTCAGACATCTACTACCCCCCTGTACTGTTTCCCCAGTGTCTTAAAAAAAAAGTTGTTCTTCTTCTAGCACGACGACTGCCAATGGCCCCTGGCCCGAGCTTAGATTACTTTTTCCTGCTACGACTGGTGGATAGAGTCACTTACTTAGACAAGTATTTGTTGTAAGTCGCTTTGGATAAAGGCATCTGTTAAATGCCAAAAATGTAAATGTAATATTCTATACCATTGTGCAAGGCATAATCATACTATGGTGTGAAGTGTGTGTGTGTGTGTGTGTGTGTGTGTGTGTGTGTGTGTGTGTTCCTGTGCACAATAGCTACTAACTAGTGACATACTATTTGATATTACCACATTGTATCACAATAAACATTTTGGATAATTTGAATCATTTATTTTTGTCAAAGAGAGAAAGCAAGAGGAAGAAGAAGAGAAAGGGAGTATGTGTGTGTGTGTGTGTGTGTGTGTGTGTGTGTGTGTGTGTGTGTCTGTCTGTGTGTGCAGTTTTTGATTGACGGGTGGTAGCTTGCGCTACATCACATCAACGGCGATGCCGTAGATGGCGACTCTTCTATTTTTAAAAACATTCGGGGTTCAAGCCCCCGATTCCCAGGGCGAACAACGTTACTGCTGCACCTCATTCATCAGCTAGGTTAGCTGCTTCACAGCTCAAGGTAGTTACCTAAGGATTTAATTGATTGTTGTCAGGGAATGAAACCTAGTTGGAGGATCAGAGAGGTTTGTTTACATAGTTTACATTGCTCTGCATCACTGCCCCTGTACAGGTACACATGAGTAGCATTTCTTGTGTTCCATATCCTGTTCTGCCTCTGTTACCATGCCGATGTGGAATCTTTCCGCATACCGCACACATAATAAGTAAAGTAAACTATAGGTCTGGGTGTACCTTTCATATGGGTGTGTGTACAGCTACTGTATCTGTTGGGTTCTGGTTAGGGTTAAATGCTATATTCTGTTCAGCTTGGTTGTAAAGCAAGCCATGCTAACCCATCGCTTAGTTCAAACAGACCGTAGTAGACTTTAAACAACAAAGAGACACGGAGTTCATCATGATCGTTATTTTCTTGCAAGGAGAATGAATGCGAAGTCTCCCCTTAGAGACTCCGAATTCAGACTGCCTTTTCTTGCAAGGAGCAGGTCATTTTATTCTTAACAGAAAAGCACACATGTCATGAGGAAGTGCAGCGTAAGCACCAACACTTTCATTGGTTCAGTTCTCATAAGCAGTTTCTCTGCTGGGCGATTCAGACCATACAATGCCAGGAACACACATGTTCAGGAGGAGGGGGTTTCATGGACATTTACGACAGGGCCCCTCTGACAACACAATGACAGGGCCCCTCTGACAACACAATGACAGGGCCCCTCTGACAACACAATGACAGGGCCCCTCTGACAACACAATGACAGGGCCCCTCTGACAACACAATGACAGGGCCCCTCTGACAACACAATGACAGGGCCCCTCTGACAACACAATTGATTGATTGATTGAAAACTTTATTAGAAGATTTGCAGAAGTAGGTACATGAAAGTACATATTACATACAAGGTCAACTAACAGGATAAAAACCCAAGAAAGCCACTGGCTTATTTCAATTGGGGTCCTTGATTGATGACAGGGCCCCTCTGACAACACAATGTCAGGAAAGAGGAGGCACAGCCGGGACCGAAGATAAGGTTCTGTAGAACGATGAGCTTGTAAGTTTGTGCCCAAGAAGCACACAGTTGGTACTCTTCAAAAATGTACTCCTCAACAAACATTAAACATTTATGAAAACCTCATTCAGCCCTATCAGTATCTCAACTCGTTTTTCTTTTATCTTTTAAACCACTTGTTCAACTTTGGAAGTATTTTTTCTCCTTATTTCTCAAGATCAGACTAACTGACCACTGTAATGTCCCTGTTGTGTCCCTGTTGTGTAGCTGTTGTGTAGCTGTTGTGTAGCTGTTGTGTAGCTGTTGTGTACCTATTGTGTAGCTGTTGTGTACCTGTTGTGTACCTGTTGTGTAGCTGTTGTGTACCTGTTGTGTCCCTGTTGTGTACCTGTTGTGTAGTTATTGTGTACCTGTTGTGTAGTTATTGTGTACCTGTTGTGTACCTGTTGTGTAGCTGTTGTGTACCTGTTGTGTCCCTGTTGTGTACCTGTTGTGTAGTTATTGTGTACCTGTTGTGTAGTTATTGTGTACCAGTTGTGTATCTGTTGTGTACCTGTTGTGTACCTGTTGTGTACCTGTTGTGTAGTTATTGTGTACCTGTTGTGTAGTTATTGTGTACCTGTTGTGTAGCTGTTGTGTACCTGTTGTGTACCTGTTGTGTCCCTGTTGTGTCCCTGTTGTGTACCTGTTGTGTACCTGTTGTGTAGTTATTGTGTACCTGTTGTGTAGTTATTGTGTACCAGTTGTGTACCTGTTGTGTACCTGTTGTGTACCTGTTGTGTAGCTGTTGTGTACCTGTTGTGTCCCTGTTGTGTCCCTGTTGTGTAGCTGTTGTGTACCTGTTGTGTAGCTGTTGTGTACCTGTTGTGTAGCTGTTGTGTACCTGTTGTGTACCTGTTGTGTAGCTGTTGTGTACCTGTTGTGTACCTGTTGTGTACCTGTTGTGTACCTGTTGTGTAGCTGTTGTGTACCTGTTGTGTACCCGTGTACTCCTCTGCTTCTCTTGAAGGCTCTCTGTGAGGTAACTTGATAGGATATTCATCTAAATAACATGTGTTATTGGTTGGCATCCCACACAGAAAACTACTTGTATCCATTTTTTGATCAGATGCACAGGAGCGGCCTCCCAACATGTACATATTGATATTATTTAACTAAGAGATAAAGACATTGGAAACCAAAATACTTTATCATGCTTTTTAATTTTTCGGCAGGAAGTAGGAAAAGTTGTTACAGTCACAGCTCGAATAGCCTACATATGAGATATTATAAACAACAAGACATGATAGTGCGAGTACTGATAGTCGTCTGACTCCTAGTACAGGGAGACTACTGGCGCCACCTGGTGGAGGACAGTGGAGGGGGATAGAATTTGTTCCAATTGTCGAAGGTCAGCTGTGCTGTAACAGTAGGGATAAGGGATGTAACCTCTCCTAGCACACAATCTAGAGGCCATGGAGAGGAATAGATGGAGCTGCTGATAGTTAAATCCTGCTCCAGTTTCTCCGCCCGTTTCCTGAAGCATGCGATGCTCATTTCATGTGGGGAAGTGCACAAGTGCATACTTCAGGAGAAGGGTGGAGAAATGGGACGCAGCAAAAAAAACTGCTTTGGCTCATCATGCTCTGCCTTTGCACCTAATTGCTTTACACTGCCTGCCCAGCTTCAAGTGCTTCCTGCAAAATATAAAAATACAAAATAGGTAAATACAGATTATTGTTTTGTTTTCCACATAGCCTATATATTGCTCTCATCGTATCTTACACAGAAAATAAATAATACAAATAAAAAGTACATTTCTGTGTACATTATGAACAACATTTTCCAATTCTATAAAAACATTATCAACATTTTGTTTGCGTCCTATAATCTACTTCACTATAATGATCAATATGTGTGAGATCAATGGTCTCTCTCTCTCTCTCTCTCTCTCTCTCTCTCTCTCTCTCTATCTCTTTCTTTAGTTTTTATTTTCATATTAGTTGTTATCTATGTTGATGTTTTTCTTCTTTGTTATATGTTTTGTGATAATTTCCTTGTGTTTTGTGTGGACCCCAGGAAGTGTAGCTTTGCATCAGCTAATGGGGATTCTAATAAATCAAATCGAATAAAATATCAAATAAAACTCTCTCTCTTTCTTTGTTACTTTCTCTCTTTCTCTTTCTCTTTCTCTTTCTCTCTCTCTCTATCTCTCTCTCTCCTCTCTTCTCTCTCCAATGTTTGTTTTCTTATTCTTATTATATCTTATCTTATTTTTATTTTATATTGAGCACATGATGTCATTGTCATTCTGCTAACAGGAAGTAGAGCTGACTGACCTCCAGGTTCTAGTCTTCACAAAACAAGCGAGGTCGTCTGTGATGTCATCATCCTGGAAGGCTGTAGGGGGAGGGGCATAGTCAATATGGTTCAAAGTTAGGGTTAGGGTTTTTGATTGATTGATTGAAAACTTTATTAGAAGATTTGCAGAAGTAGGTACATGAAAGTACATATTACATACAAGGTCAACTAACAGGATAAAAACCCAAGAAAGCCACTGGCTTATTTCAATTGGGGTCCTTGCAGGGTTAGTTCATTGAAACTGCAGGAGCTTGTCTCACTCAACGTTTTTAAAGCTAGGGAGGAAAATGAAATCCAGGTCTGTAAATGTTTTTAACAGGTAACATTGCTGAAATATTCTTGCCTGCCTTCAGTGTGAAACTTGATCTGTCTTTTCTTTTAAAATGTTTATTTATAATGTATTATGTTGTAATGTGTGTCTGTATTTTTATGCTGCTTTATAGGCCAGGTCTCTCTTGTAAAAGAGATTTTTAATCTCAATGAGACTTGGTTAAATAAAGTTTAAATAAAAAGAATATGTGTGACTAGTGGTTTAGGTAAATAGCCCTAACCCTAAGCCTAAGACTTCTTTACTGAAATACACTGTAGGCACATGATTGGATAACACTCTGACAAACAGGTTGAGGATCAGTGGAGGCTGGTGGCGGTAGACATCAGAGGACAGTGGAGGCTGGTGGAGGTAGACATCAGAGGACGGGCTCATTGTAATGCATGGAACTACCATTCCTGATTCCGGACCATGCATTACACTGAGCCCATCCTCCGATGTCTACCTCCCCCAGCCTCCCCTGTGGAGCTGGTTTGTGTTGGCCTACCTCTGCAGTGTGTCTTGCAGCGGTTGCGAGACACGCGTTTTGTAGCGTCAGTGAAACAGTGGAGGAGGTCGTTCAGCAGGAACGCGCCGAACAGGGTGACATACTTGGGCCTGGGCTGGTTAGGTCTAGGCCCTGGTCGCCCCTGTGGCTGGTCTCGCTTCTCCATGGACACTACCTCGTCTCCCTTCTCCATGGACACTACCTCGTCTCCCTCCTCCATGGACACTACCTCGTCTCCCTTATCTTCCTCATCTTCCCAATCATCAAACTCCAATTCGTCAAGCAGGGTCTCGTTGTCACCACTGAGGTCATAATCGCTTGTTACATCTGGTTCCTCCATTGAAGGTCTAGCATGGCGAAGGTGTTTCACAAGGCTGGTGTTGAGTCCAGACATTCGCTCCACGCTGCAGATAACTGAACCAATCAAGACATGGTGAGAGAAGAGGAGGAAGGCGATGACAGGAGAGAGAAGTCAAGTAGTTAGCTACATGCAGTCAAAGATGTATAGGAATGAATACGTAATACTTATATTATATTTTAAAATATATAAATATATAACAAGATATAAATATATAACAAGTAATATGTGTGTGTGTGTGTGACAGGGTCTGGTGAAAAAGTCCTCAAGTGGGGAAAGGTCATTTTAATTTTTTTCCCAGATTATGAAAGTGCAGATTGTAAACTTCCAAATGATGTGTCAATAACAGTGTCATACATTGAAATCGGAAAAATCTGAAAATAGTTGAAGAAGATTATTTTTTCAAACCAAATACTGGAGAAACTCACTCTGAATCAAATCAGGCGCAAAACAGCGGCTAGAAGTTACATCGCAATAAACATCTAACTACATGTTTAGTACATCACAACATGCTGATAGAACATCAACATGCTAAAAACATATCTACACATAATTAGATGATCACACAGTCCTTGCTTTTGAACACGTCCTAAAACTTATGTTTGTTTACAAGCCATGTATCATTTACCCAGTAGCCTACAGCAGACGATACAGTGAATCCAATTCACAAATTATTAGTGATCCTAAAACTGTTGTTTGTTATAGCTAGTGGGTTCTTTGACACTCCAACTTCCGTAATATGCAAAAAAACTGAAAACCTATATATATATTTTTTGTTTTAAAGAAGCTTTTTGGTAATTTGCACGACTTGAGAATTGCCGACATGTGGACCTCAACAGACGTATAAGTCATGGGACAGTGAAGCATTTTTTCTTCTTTTGGCTCTACACTCCAAAAGTTTTAAATCATTAATTACATATGACATTAAAGTAGAGATGCTATGTGAATGTTATGTGATGGTATTCATGTACATATTGGTTTCACCATTCAGAAATTACAATCAGAAACATAGCCAAAACCGTAGGCTTGCCGAAATCAACAGTTTGGTAACAGCAGATGAAAATGGGCTGGTAGGCCAAGGAAGATTTCCATTGTGGATGACTGAAGGTCATCTACAGAATACGTCAACAGCCAAACTACAGACATTTCACTGCAAGGTGCTAACCACTAGTTATCCTCAAAAAGAATGGTTACAGGTTACAGTTTGCAAAAAAATAAAAAATTATAGCTTAAGAGCCTGCAGAGGTCTGTAAAAGTGTATTGTGGATGGACCACAATGATTGCAAGAGGATCTGCCCAAGATTGACAGAATACCACCTCATCTGTGAAACATAGGTTTGGGCATGTATAGCTGCCACTAGAACGTGCTAATTTGTAGTAATTGATCGAAGTTTAAAATAAAGCAAATATCCTTTTTAGTTTTTTTAACTGATCCACAGGATCTGAAGAGATCCACAGGGTTCCATCACAAAATGACACTGAACACACAATGCTAAATACAGTCTTTCATAATTAAACGCAATACAACAAATAATAATAATTGATACAGATAATTATTTAATTGCTATATGAAAGTGTATTTCACATAAATAATAACAGCTGACAGTGTATAACTCACCCTTGGCCAATAGGACGTCTTGCATTTTTGTTTTTTTGAAGGCAGCTACCATCGCATCCTTCAGTTCACACTTAGTGAGCCGACGCCCCTCTGACAGACCGGGGACCAGGACCGCCACAGCCAACACAACAACCAGACGCAACGCCATGCTGTCTCTGCTGACTCTGCTATGAAACAGGGTCGAAAAAGAACAGGTAATCGAGGCATTAATAAATCGATCGATCAATCAAAATCACATTTTTGGCGTTTAGCAGACACCTTTATCCAAAGCGACTTACAACAAATACATTTTGTCTAAGTAAGTGAATCATCGACCCATCAGTCATCATAAGAAAAAGTAATCTATGCTAGGACCAGGGTTAGACCAGGGTTAGACCAGGGTTAGACCAGGGTTAGACCAGGGTTAGGACCAGGGTTAGGACCAGGGGTCGTAGGCAGTAATCTATGCTAGGACCAGGGGTCGTTGGCGGTTACAATGCTAGAAGAAGGAAGGATTACTTTTTTCCCTCTTACCAGACCAGTTGATTGAGAAGCTCTGCAGGATGAAAGGGCCCAGTGTTCGTCCACCTTGTCTCGGCTCCTTGGAGTGTTCTGACTGACACCACGTCTGGGCTTTTATACAGTCATGGCATAGGGCGTATAGATCAACTGTTTCTGGGTTGACCTGCTATACCTGTATGGAGGGGTCGGTCGGTTCATAGACAGGGTAAGAACACGCCCATTGTCATTAGTAGACATTGGCAAATATTGTGCTGTATTTACATTTGATTGTTTGCTCAACATTCTGCGAGACTAGCACGTATGTATGGAGCCGATGAGTCATCATTTGTTTTATAGGATTTAAATCAAACTTGTTCTACATCTCTTCAATCAGAGACTTCAGTTACCGTTAGTTATAGTTTCGTATAGAATGTATGTACATGTAGGTCTATATAGATATACACTCTATATCACCACTATTATCTTTTTTCGTCTTCTTTTTTCTTTCTTTTTTCTTTCTTTTTTGTTCGTTGTATTTATTTATTTTTATTATTTTTTATTAACGTTACTGTTGCTCTTACAATTCCTCTTAATTGTACCTGCTGTTGTGTTTTCAGTTATATCGGTTTACATTTATACTCTTCTTTCTGTGTTTTTTGTTTTGTTTCGTGTGAATACCCTGTAAAACGCATTGAACTGCCGTTTTTGATGTTTGTGAAGAAAATAATAAAAATCATAAATGGAAAAAAAAGACTTGAGTTATTGTTGTTTTAGACCGTGGCCCATCTATGTCAGGTGTAATTTATCCAGCGTTGCTCACGCTACCTCTTTACTTTTATATCTATAGATATATAAATATATCTATAAATAGATATTGTATGGTTTCATTGCGTATGCTATAACACCATTCTGTCTCTTTTTTTTTTTTTTTTTCTAAGTATTTTTTTCTGAGTGGGGCAGTCCCACTCATATTTTCCTTTTTTATTGACAGATACAGTAGAGATTATGACAGGAAGGATGGGTGAGAGACCGTGTCACATATATACAGTGCCCTCTAAGTAACAGGACATTCTTTCTTCTTTTGGCTCTACACTCCAAATGTGAATTTTATGTGATGGTATTCATGTACATATTGGTTTCACCATTCAGAAATTACAATCAGAAACATAGCCAAAGCCGTAGGCTTGCCCAAATCAACAGTTTGGAACAAACAGATGAAAATGGGCTATAGGTTAATATATTTATATCTATAAATAGATATGGCATGGTTTCATTACGTATGCTGATACCATTCTGTCTCTTTTGTTAACCATTCACTTTGTTGTGTGTGTGTGAGGTAATGCTTAAAGGTCAAGTACGTGATATGTTTCAGGTGAACAAGCATGTACAGTATGTAGAGGCGGACTTTGGGAGTAAGCCTTGATCTAGATGTGTTTAACTATTTGCAGTTGAATGAGCCTGACAGACATCCTGGAGAAGTCACACCCTCGGGAATTTTTCACTTCCTTCGCGATTGTAATGTGTAATTAGTGTAAACTCGCGAGACGATTTATCTTAACTCGAGGGCATGTGAAATAGCATTTGGGGTATTCTTAATGGAATCTAGGATCCGATATGATCGATTGTCTGTCACACAGGGATGAGCAAAGCATTGTCTATTATTATATTATTATTAACCATGTGATGTCTTTTGGAGTCAGATATAACGTCATGTTAAGTTGTGTGGGTCATGTGACCTCTTGTGTTGCGTGGACCTCTTGTCCATGACTGTTAGGAATAATCATTAGGAATGAACGTACAGTATGTCTTATGTATGCTTTGCCCGGGACCCACCACAACCTCCCCCGCTGATGCTGGGTGGACAGGAAGTACCTGTTGTGGAAACAACAAAGTATCTGGGATACCATCTTGATCAAAAGCTGACTGGAGATGTGCACATTGAGAAGGCAATAAAAACTGCCTCCAAGCGGCTGCACTATCTCACGGTCATGGCAAGACACGGTCTACCTGCGGATGACCTCATCACCATCTACACCACTCTCATCAGGCCGTGTCTGGAATACAGCTCAGTGCTCTTGGTGGGCTGCTCTAAAAAACAACAGGCTGAGCTAGAGCGAGTCCAGACACGTGCCTGCAGAATCATCAGAAGGAGAGCTGGTGAGATCTCACAACCCCTACCATCACTCCAGACCAGGAGGGAGGAGGCTGCAGTGAAGCTGGTCAGGAACATGCATGACGAGCAACACCCTCTGCACGACCTGCTACCTCCAACACGAGGCAGCTGCACTGCCAGGACACTAAGGAACCAGCACAAGCTGGCTGAATCAAAGGCCAAGACCAGCAGGCTGAAAAACTCAACCCTTCATACTGCAGTTAGGCTGTACAATGACAGTATCTAGACCCACAAAAAACACAGCATGGCTACCATGACTGCTACCTGCCCTTGCTTTGCCGCATTGAAATATTTTTAACCTTAAAATTGTTGTGTACGCAGCTAATATTTTTTGTCATGTATGAATTATCTCTTGTCATGTAAGTTCAGCAGTTTTTCAGTGGGGCCTTGCAAGCATGAATTAATCAAATCAAATCAAATCAAATCATATTTGACCTGTCATCTATTTTTCAGTGTTTTAGTTTCATATACTATAAGATGCTCCTCCGATTTCTACCTCCACCAGCCTCCCATGGGTCCACACTGTATTGTACCGCTAAGAACAGTGATATGATACACAGTGCACTTAAACTTTCACCCTGGGTTAGGGTTAGGGCCCTGTCCCGAAGAAATCCCTAGCCCCTAATCCATAGACATGTGTATCTGAAAAGACTGGATGGGTAAAAGACTGGATGGGTAAAAGACTGGATGGGTAAAAGCATGATGGGACCGTATTTTCCTGATTGGTGATGTTGACCTCGCCTGGGAGTATTTTCACGATAGTTTTAGCTGTCTTATTAACAAGCATGCTCCTTTTCGGCGCTTCAGGGTTCAATTCAATTCAATTCAATTCAATTCAATTATACTTTATTTATCCCCGTGGGGAAATTCATTTTGCCACGCCACTCTCTGAAAACAACACATGACAACACAACATAAAGGACAGACAACAATACTGGGCCAGCCATGTATAGTATATAAAAAACAGTGAGATCATGATAGAAAAGTGGATAAAAAGATGGCTATAGTTATTATATTGAAATACTAAAAAGTGATGATGATGATTAAAATAAATAAATAAATACAGATTCAGGAGCCTTGACCCCGACTACTACTTTAGTTGCCATTGAACAGTCTTAGTGCAGCCGGGATAAAGGATTTTTTATATCGCTCCGTCCTGGAGCGTACCGAAATGAACCGCCCTCTGCGGCGGCTGCTGGTTTGCCCAGCGAGGACATGATGGAGGGGGTGGTTGGGATTGTCCCTGATGGACAGCAGCTTGCTCCTAGTCCTTCTCTCCACCACCGTCCCCAGAGAGTCCAGGCTCCTTCCCACCACTGAACCCGCCTTTTTTACAAGCTTGTCCAGCCGTCTGGTATCCCTCTTGGAGATGTTTCCACAACAGCAGACTGCAGCGTAGAAGAGAATGCTGGCCATGACAGACTGGTAAAACATGGCCAGCATCTCTCCACACACTTCAAAAGACCTAAGGTCTAAGGTTAACCTAAGGTTAAAGGTCGAAACACTCCCTGGTTCTCTAGCGAGCTGTCATCCCTCCTTCACAAAAGAAACCGGCTCTGGGCTGCTGACAGGCAGTCCGACTCTGAAGCTGATTGGCTTTCTTTTCGGCAGGTGAGAAATAACTTCACTGCTTCTGTCAAAACAGCAAAAAGTGATTTCTATCTTTCACGTTCCACTGATGATCTGAATGACCCCAGAAGGTTTTGGAACACAGTTAAGTCCCTCTCAGCCAACTCCGGTCCTGCTGAGCTACCTTCCCAAATTATCGACAACTCAGTACCAGTGTTCGATAAATCAGAGATGCTTAACTGTTTCAACAAAAACTTTATAGCCTCCGGTTTACTGTTTGATTCCTTGTCAGGAGCCAACTCCCCACCTTCCGGTCCCCCTCCTCCTCCCTTGGCGAAAACCTCTGGTAGTCTCCCTGGGTGCCACTCTTTCTCGTTCTCCCCCTTCTCTGTTAGTGATGTCTGGAAAGCCTTAAGAGAGCTAGACCCTAGGAAATCGGCAGGTCCTGACAATCTTCCTCCTCTCTTTCTGCGCCTATATCACACATTTTCAATTTATCTATTTCAAACAATGTGATGCCAGAGGTCTGGAAAACCGCTTTTGTGCTCCCACTTCTGAAGGGGGGTGACCCAAAATGTTTGAACAACTACAGACCAATTTCAAAACGTTCTGTCCTAGCCAAGGTCCTTGAGCGACTAATTAACGATCAGATCAAGGACTTGCTAGATTCACACAACATCCTATCGCCCCTTCAGTCTGGCTTTAGGAAGCAGCACAGCACAGTGTCTGCTGCTGTCAAAGTGGTTAATGATATTACTGAGGCTTTGGATAAGAAGAATCACTGTGCTGCACTTTTTATCGACTTGTCTAAAGCCTTTGACACCGTCGATCATGCCATCTTATGCCAGCGCCTCTCTGATATTGGGCTGTCCCCTCATGCTGTTGGCTGGTTCTCCAACTACCTGTCACAACGGAAACAGTCTGTGCAGTTTGGTGATCTCTCATCCATACCAATGTCAAGATGCTTTAAAAGAACTCTGAACCAAAAGCAAGCAGTCTGTAACATTACTCATAACTGCCTTGTTACTCACAATACCCTGTATGTGAACCATAACTGATCAATCATAACTAGGCACACATGTTTCCTTTTATTTAAAGGGCATATATTATTTTAGGGCACCGTAGATAACAATCAGGTACATGAAGAACAAACAGGTTGATTGTCAGTTGTGTGAAGTCATTCCCTCATTATTGACATCTGAAGCCTTATACATTAGGGTTAGGATTAGGGTTGAAGGCTCCCACACATTTCTGATATATCAAATATGTGTTTATGGTCGCTCTTATTTACATTTTGAAGCCTAACACAGACCTACATTGTTTAAGAGCTTCTATTCTGGATGTCTCATTTTACAACAATATCTGCTAATAATAATAATAATAATAATAATAATAATAATAATACATTAGACTTATATAGCGCTTTTCTAGACACTCAAAGACGCTTTACAAACTGAAAAGATAGAGTAGTAATAATAAAAATAAACTTTTAAAAATAATAATATTATTTATAAATATTATTATTATTATATTATTATATTTAAATAAATAAGGGGCCTAATTAAGGTAGTGCTGGGAACACATGGGAAGGGGAGGGTTAACTGGTGAAGGCAAGCTTGATAATTAATCATAATTAATCCAATGCAATGCATAGCCTACTGAGTTAACTGTTTGAGTTAGTGACAGTTTAATGACAGTTTGAGTTAACCATTTGAGTTAATGACACTTGTTATGCTAATAATTAAGAAACATACGTAAAGAGAAACAACACCATTGACGACAGTGCTATATAAAATAAAACATGCACTTGTTTTGTGCAAATCTTTTAGATTCAATTCTCCCATAGACATATTCATGTGAAACAAAACATCAAAACATCATCAAACGATTTACAACGCGCCAGCCACATTGGTCAGTTTAATGGGTGAATAATGGATTGATCAGGTGCTGCAGGAGGTCTCAGAGACATTGGTCCTCTCTCCTATGAGAGGGTGTCATAGGTCCAGGGTGGGAGGAGGGGAGGGGGTCATCGGTCCAGGGTGGGAGGAGGGGAGGGGGTCATCGGTGCAGGGTGGGAGGAGAGGGTGAACCTGCTGTTGTCTGGAGCTGAGGGGAACAGTTCATATGGTTCACATCTCATACAAATGTTTCAAATCAAGTTAAATTCAAAGTGCATCCAGTTAAAACTTTAAAGAGATGCCTGTCCCTCTCTCTCTCTCACTCTCTCACTCTCTCTCTCTCGCTCTCTCTCTCTCCTTACCCCTCCCTCTCTCCCTATAGGCCAATACCTAAATGTAAAAGGCAAGTCACAGGTAAAGCAAATACCCTGGCGTATGTTCCCATGCATCCACCCCCCCCCCTCCTCTCTCTCTCTCCCCCTCTTTCTCCCCCTCCCTCTCCCTCTAGGAGTGGCTAGTGAAGTCCTAGTGGTGTGTAGTCTGCTGTACTGACGGTAGAGTTGTGACTGCAGGCCGAACTCCTCCCGGTAGGCCGTCTCAGGGGTGCGTTCCCTGGGTAGGGGTCCAGCGGTGCCGTGGCGGAGGTCATCCAGAGCGCGGAAGGTCTGGAGGTCAAAGCCCCACTGGTAGGCCCCGGACCCCTCACTGTCAGGGGGGCTGGAGGCGAACCTCACTCTGGGGGGGTGGAGCAGGATGGAACAGCAGAGACTGTTGCGGCCCGTCTCAAAAACGGACAACTGTCTGCAGCTACTGTGTGATTCCTTTCTGCAGCTTGTGACATATTTAGTTTTATATTATTGTGTCACAAACTGCAGGAAGTTGTCAGTTTTTGAGTCTATGTGAGAGCAGCTATAGTGTTATATAGTTAACTAGGTAGCAGTAGGGATTACTCACCGAATCCATTGCATTGCAATATTTTGGCTTGACTAGCGAGTGTGTCATTGATTTTCAACAACGTTGAAATTTATTAAAAATGTTCAGAATAAAAGTCTGAACAATTTGATTGGTTGCTGACTTGTTCTGACTTTTAATGCATTTTATGTGTGTGTGCCTCAGAGAAAGCCTTACCCATCCGACGCACTGATGTGCAATGACAACAACACACTCATTAAAAACAGGCCTAGTGAAGGTAGAAATCAGAGGCTGGACCCGTCGTAATGCATGAAACGCAACAAGGAACGATACCCGTTCCTCATTCTGTTCCAAAACATTCATTAGGCCTACAAAAAGGCCCGTCCTCCGATTTCTACCTCCACCAGCCTCCCCGGGGCCTACCCATCCATCCTCAGTACCTGCGGTCCGGTGAGAGGACCGTGTGGACCCGGCCCAGCTGGCCGTGGTACAGCCCGCGGACGTCCCTGCCCTGCCTCTGCACCCTGCAACACCAATGACAGGATCCTCATCTCTCATATCATCATACTCTGCACAGCTTTTTTTGCACTATTGAAGCGACTGTAAAATGAAATCCATCACTTTATTACTCTAAGTCTAATCAATGTAAGGCTACTTTTTTACTTACTTACGTTACTTATTATTATTATTATTATGTTGTTGTGATTTTTTCATATCTGAATGCTGCATTGTCAATGTTGAGGAACCAAAGTCAAAGAATTTTACTGATTCTGATTCTGATTCTGATTCTGATTCTGATTCTGATTCTGATTCTGATTCTGATTCTGATTCTGATTCTGATTCTGTTTCTGATTCTGATTCTGATTCTGATTCTGATTCTGATTCTGATTCTGATTCTGATTCTGATTCTGGTTCTGATTCTGATTCTGATTCTGACACCACCAGGGTGGTGAGGGGTGGACTGCGGTGGTGGGTTGCGGTGGTGGGCGGCTGCGGTGGTGGCGGTGGAGGGTCTGTGTGCTCATGCAGAGTTAAGGTCATGTCACTGCCAGTCTGCATCACATGCATAATGCATGCCTACATGAAGTTCAATGTCAGAATGCATGCGGTGTATGTGCTGTGTTATACATGCATATTCAAATCCCGCCTGATGCCACACCACTACTAGTGTGCCCTTGGGTAAGGCACTTA
This sequence comes from Nansenia antarctica, assembly GCF_963989245.1. NCBI lineage: Eukaryota > Metazoa > Chordata > Actinopteri > Argentiniformes > Microstomatidae > Nansenia > Nansenia antarctica. The sequence continues at coordinate 7,747,738 of NC_137686.1, read as the reverse complement.
GCCCTCAGTTACTCCAGGGGGAATGTCCCTGTAATTCGTAATTGTAAGTCGCTTTGGATAAAAGCGTCTGCTAAATGGCCAAATTAATTAAAATTAAATTATGAGGCTTAGAGGGTCAATGTCAGTGGGTGCACCGGGAGGGCAGGCTCATAGTAAATGCGTGGAATGACACCGTTCCTCATTCCATTCCATCAGCGACTAACAAACAGCTACTTCCCCCAGGCAATTGACTATCTTCCCCTAGCTCCACCTGCGACCTCCAACACGAGGCAGCTGCACTGCCAGGACACTAAGGAACCAGCACAAGCTGGCTGAATCAAAGGCCAAGACCAGCAGGCTGAAAAACTCAACCCTTCATACTGCAGTTAGGCTGTACAATGACAGTATCTAGACCCACAAAAAACACAGCATGGCTACCATGACTGCTACCTGCCCTTGCTTTGCCGCCTTGAAATATTTTTAACCTTAAAATTGTTGTGTATGCTGCTAATATTTTTTGGCATGTATGAATTATCTCTTGTCATGTAAGTTCAGCAGTTTTTCAGTGGGGCCTTGGCTCCACTGCAAGCATGAATTAATCAAATCAAATCAAATCAAATCATATTTGACCTGTCATCTATTTTTCAGTGTTTTAGTTTCATATACTATAAGATGCTCCTCCGATTTCTACCTCCACCAGCCTCCCATGGGTCCACACTGTATTGTACCGCTAAGAACAGTGATATGATACACAGTGCACTTAAACTTTCACCCTGGGTTAGGGTTAGGGCCCTGTCCCGAAGAAATCCCTAGCCCCTAATCCATAGACATGTGTATCTGAAAAGACTGGATGGGTAAAAGACTGGATGGGTAAAAGACTGGATGGGTAAAAGCATGATGGGACCGTATTTTCCTGATTGGTGATGTTGACCTCGCCTGGGAATATTTTCACGATAGTTTTAGCTGTCTTATTAACAAGCATGCTCCTTTTCGGCGCTTCAGGGTTCAATTCAATTCAATTCAATTCAATTCAATTATACTTTATTTATCCCCGTGGGGAAATTCATTTTGCCACGCCACTCTCTGAAAACAACACATGACAACACAACATAAAGGACAGACAACAATACTGGGCCAGCCATGTATAGTATATAAAAAACAGTGAGATCATGATAGAAAAGTGGATAAAAAAGATGGCTATAGTTATTATATTGAAATACTAAAAAGTGATGATGATGATTAAAATAAATAAATAAATACAGATTCAGGAGCCTTGACCCCGACTACTACTTTAGTTGCCATTGAACAGTCTTAGTGCAGCCGGGATAAATGATTTTTTATATCGCTCCGTCCTGGAGCGTACCGAAATGAACCGCCCTCTGCGGCGGCTGCTGGTTTGCCCAGCGAGGACATGATGGAGGGGGTGGTTGGGATTGTCCCTGATGGACAGCAGCTTGCTCCTAGTCCTTCTCTCCACCACCGTCCCCAGAGAGTCCAGGCTCCTTCCCACCACTGAACCCGCCTTTTTTACAAGCTTGTCCAGCCGTCTGGTATCCCTCTTGGAGATGTTTCCACAACAGCAGACTGCAGCGTAGAAGAGAATGCTGGCCATGACAGACTGGTAAAACATGGCCAGCATCTCTCCACACACTTCAAAAGACCTAAGGTCTAAGGTTAACCTAAGGTTAAAGGTCGAAACACTCCCTGGTTCTCTAGCGAGCTGTCATCCCTCCTTCACAAAAGAAACCGGCTCTGGGCTGCTGACAGGCAGTCCGACTCTGAAGCTGATTGGCTTTCTTTTCGGCAGGTGAGAAATAACTTCACTGCTTCTGTCAAAACAGCAAAAAGTGATTTCTATCTTTCACGTTCCACAGATGATCTGAATGACCCCAGAAGGTTTTGGAACACAGTTAAGTCCCTCTCAGCTAACTCCGGTCCTGCTGAGCTACCTTCCCAAATTATCGACAACTCAGTACCAGTGTTCGATAAATCAGAGATGCTTAACTGTTTCAACAAACACTTTATAGCCTCCGGTTTACTGTTTGATTCCTTGTCAGGAGCCAACTCCCCACCTTCCGGTCCCCCTCCTCCTCCCTTGGCGAAAACCTCTGGTAGTCTCCCTGGGTGCCACTCTTTCTCGTTCTCCCCCTTCTCTGTTAGTGATGTCTGGAAAGCCTTAAGAGAGCTAGACCCTAGGAAATCGGCAGGTCCTGACAATCTTCCTCCTCTCTTTCTGCGCCTTGCTGCAGATTTCATTGCAGAACCTATATCACACATTTTCAATTTATCTATTTCTAACAATGTGATGCCAGAGGTCTGGAAAACCGCTTTTGTGCTCCCACTTCTGAAGGGGGGTGACCCAAAATGTTTGAACAACTACAGACCAATTTCAAAACGTTCTGTCCTAGCCAAGGTCCTTGAGCGACTAATTAACGATCAGATCAAGGACTTGCTAGATTCACACAACATCCTATCGCCCCTTCAGTCTGGCTTTAGGAAGCAGCACAGCACAGTGTCTGCTGCTGTCAAAGTGGTTAATGATATTACTGAGGCTTTGGATAAGAAGAATCACTGTGCTGCACTTTTTATCGACTTGTCTAAAGCCTTTGACACCGTCGATCATGCCATCTTATGCCAGCGCCTCTCTGATATTGGGCTGTCCCCTCATGCTGTTGGCTGGTTCTCCAACTACCTGTCACAACGGAAACAGTCTGTGCAGTTTGGTGATCTCTCATCCATACCAATGTCAAGATGCTTTAAAAGAACTCTGAACCAAAAGCAAGCAGTCTGTAACATTACTCATAACTGCCTTGTTACTCACAATACCCTGTATGTGAACCATAACTGATCAATCATAACTAGGCACACATGTTTCCTTTTATTTAAAGGGCATATATTATTTTAGGGCACCGTAGATAACAATCAGGTACATGAAGAACAAACAGGTTGATTGTCAGTTGTGTGAAGTCATTCCCTCATTATTGACATCTGAAGCCTTATACATTAGGGTTAGGATTAGGGTTGAAGGCTCCCACACATTTCTGATATATCAAATATGTGTTTATGGTCGCTCTTATTTACATTTTGAAGCCTAACACAGACCTACATTGTTTAAGAGCTTCTATTCTGGATGTCTCATTTTACAACAATATCTGCTAATAATAATAATAATAATAATAATAATAATACATTAGACTTATATAGCGCTTTTCTAGACACTCAAAGACGCTTTACAAACTGAAAAGATAGAGTAGTAATAATAAAAATAAACTTTTAAAAATAATAATATTATTTATAAATATTATTATTATTATATTATTATATTTAAATAAATAAGGGGCCTAATTAAGGTAGTGCTGGGAACGCATGGGAAGGGGAGGGTTAACTGGTGAAGGCAAGCTTGATAATTAATCATAATTAATCCAATGCAATGCATAGCCTACTGAGTTAACTGTTTGAGTTAGTGACAGTTTAATGACAGTTTGAGTTAACCATTTGAGTTAATGACACTTGTTATGCTAATAATTAAGAAACATACGTAAAGAGAAACAACACCATTGACGACAGTGCTATATAAAATAAAACATGCACTTGTTTTGTGCAAATCTTTTAGATTCAATTCTCCCATAGACATATTCATGTGAAACAAAACATCAAAACATCATCAAACGATTTACAACGCGCCAGCCACATTGGTCAGTTTAATGGGTGAATAATGGATTGATCAGGTGCTGCAGGAGGTCTCAGAGACATTGGTCCTCTCTCCTATGAGAGGGTGTCATAGGTCCAGGGTGGGAGGAGGGGAGGGGGTCATCGGTCCAGGGTGGGAGGAGGGGAGGGGGTCATCGGTCCAGGGTGGGAGGAGGGGAGGGGGTCATCGGTGCAGGGTGGGAGGAGAGGGTGAACCTGCTGTTGTCTGGAGCTGAGGGGAACAGTTCATATGGTTCACATCTCATACAAATGTTTCAAATCAAGTTAAATTCAAAGTGCATCCAGTTAAAACTTTAAAGAGATGCCTGTCCCTCTCTCTCTCTCACTCTCTCACTCTCTCTCTCTCGCTCTCTCTCTCTCCTTACCCCTCCCTCTCTCCCTATAGGCCAATACCTAAATGTAAAAGGCAAGTCACAGGTAAAGCAAATACCCTGGCGTATGTTCCCATGCATCCACCCCCCCCCCTCCTCTCTCTCTCTCCCCCTCTTTCTCCCCCTCCCTCTCCCTCTAGGAGTGGCTAGTGAAGTCCTAGTGGTGTGTAGTCTGCTGTACTGACGGTAGAGTTGTGACTGCAGGCCGAACTCCGCCTGGTAGGCCGTCTCAGGGGTGCGTTCCCTGGGTAGGGGTCCAGCGGTGCCGTGGCGGAGGTCATCCAGAGCGTGGAAGGTCTGGAGGTCAAAGCCCCACTGGTAGGCCCCGGACCCCTCACTGTCAGGGGGGCTGGAGGCGAACCTCACTCTGGGGGGGGGGGGGGGGAGCAGGATGGAACAGCAGAGACTGTTGCGGCCCGTCTCAAAAACGGACAACTGTCTGCAGCTACTGTGTGATTCCTTTCTGCAGCTTGTGACATATTTAGTTTTATATTATTGTGTCACAAACTGCAGGAAGTTGTCAGTTTTTGAGTCTATGTGAGAGCAGCTATAGTGTTATATAGTTAACTAGGTAGCAGTAGGGATTACTCACCGAATCCATTGCATTGCAATATTTTGGCTTGACTAGCGAGTGTGTCATTGATTTTCAACAACGTTGAAATTTATTAAAAATTTTCAGAATAAAAGTCTGAACAATTTGATTGGTTGCCGACTTGTTCTGACTTTTAATGCATTTTATGTGTGTGTGCCTCAGAGAAAGCCTTACCCATCCGAGGCACTGATGTGCAATGACAACAACACACTCTTTAAAAACAGGCCTACTCCAGGGGAGGCTGGTGAAGGTAGAAATCAGAGGCTGGACCCGTCGTAATGCATGAAACGCAACAAGGAACGACACCCGTTCCAAACCATTCATTAGGCCTACAAAAAGGCCTGTCCTCCAATTTTATTTTATTTTTTTAAAGACAGATACAGTATAGATTATGACAGGAAGGATGGGTGAGAGAGAGAAGGGATGACATGCAGGATATGTCCGCGGCTGGAATCGAACCGGGAGCCCTGCGGTACATGGTCAGCGCTTAATCCACTACGCCACCTAAGCGCCCCTGTCCTCCGATTTCTACCTCCACCAGCCTCGCCGGGGCCTACCCATCCATCCTCAGTACCTGCGGTCCGGTGAGAGGACCGTGTGGACCCGGCCCAGCTGGCCGTGGTACAGCCCGCGGACGTCCCTGCCCTGCCTCTGCACCCTGCAGCACCAATGACAGGATCATCATCTCTCATATCATCATACTCTGCACAGCACTTTTTGCACTATTGAAGCGACTGTAAAATCCATCACTTTATTACTCTAATCAATGTAAGGTTACTTTTTTACTTACTTACGTTACTTATTATTATGTTGTTGTTGTGATTTTTTCATATCTGAATGCTGCATTGTCAATGTTGAGGAACCAAAGTCAAAGAATTTTACTCTTGTGTACCGGTACTTGAAAGGCGATTCTGATTCTGATTCTGATTCTGATTCTGATTCTGATTCTGATTCTGATTCTGATTCTGATTCTGTTTCTGATTCTGATTCTGATTCTGGTTCTGACTCTGATTCTGATTCTGACACCACCAGGGTGGTGAGGGGTGGACTGCGGTGGTGGGTTGCGGTGGTGGGCGGCTGCGGTGGTGGCGGTGGAGGGTCTGTGTGCTCATGCAGAGTTAAGGTCATGTCACTGCCAGTCTGCATCACATGCATAATGCATGCCTACATGAAGTTCAATGTCAGAATGCATGCGGTGTATGTGCTGTGTTATACATGCATATTGCATGTTGTGAACATGTGATTATGAGGCTTACAGGGTCAATGTCAGTGGGTGCACCGGGAGGGCAGGCTCATTGTAGATGCGTGGAATGACACCGTTCCTCATTCCATTCCATCAGCGACTAACAAACAGCTACTTCCCCCAGGCGATCAGATGCTTGAACAAGCCCACAGTAGCCAATTGACTATCTCCCCCTTGCTCACCCCTTGTGCATGGACGACAACAACCCTAAACTCAAGTCACCTTACTACTGTGAACTCTATCATCACTAGCGGCACCGCTTGTGCAACCTGTCTTGTCTTACCTGCTGACACCTTATCTTGACACCTTATCTTGACACCTTATCTTCTACTATGCCTATTATTTGTTTGTCTCTTATGTCCTGTACTACTGACACTTTTATTTTGAATTATGCTTGAATTATTATGCCCTATGTCTTGTGCTGCAATGCAATGTCAGGATCCGAAGGCTAAGAATTTGACTCTGTTACCCTTGTGTAATGTGAGGTAAAAAATCAACTTCAAAACTTGAAACTTGAAACTTCCATTCTCAACTCACCTGAAGGGGCTGGATGGCTCTGAGTCCTTGAACCCGTGCAGTCTGAGGGCCACTCCTGACCCGGCCATAGCTGAGCCTGCGGCCAGAGAGAACACACAACATTGTTGTGCTGGCGTGCTGCTGTGGGCCGTGGGGCCCTGTGGCCTGCTTACCAATGGCTGCTGTTGCTGCTGTTGTTTTAGCATAAGGACAGCGTTATGGATGACTGTATTCACTTAAACCACCAGGCATTCCACAACTTTGGCAGAGACGATTGAATATAAACAATTCCGAAAGATGGCCAGTAGAATTCAAATAAGAGGGAACACAATGTAATGGCTGCGTTCGTAAATTCGCTCTGGAAAATGTTATCAGCACTAATGGAACGCCTCTTGTCCAATCAAATTGTCCAATCAAAATTACCCCAATCAAATTGTCCAATCAAAATTACGCCTCTTGTCCAATCAAATTACTTTTATGACGTTGAACCCGGTCAGTGTGCGCTCCGGCACTCTCAGAGGGAATTTATGAACGCAGCCATAGTCTTATTGAGCTGAACACACAGAACGACGGAAAACACTTTCATTTGATATCTGTGGCTGAATTAACACATGGGATAATATCGAGTTTTCAATACAGTGTCTGATTAACCATTATTCTCCACAGCTTCCCTCTATAAAAGAGCATTGGTATTACCTGGAGGCAAGGGGCCAGAGACAATGGGAGACTGCTGGTCTCTTTTCTCCTCTCCTCTCTTCTACTGTCCTCTTCTTCTCTCCTCTCTCTCTCTCCTATTTCTCTCTATCTTCTCCTCTCCTCTGTCCTCTCTCTCTCTTCTCTCTATCCATACTGGATAATGTCTCTACAGGGGATCCAAACTCTACTTTAGTTACTAGGACGAGAGAGAGAGAGAGAGAGAGAGAGAGAGAGAGAGAGAGAGAGAGAGAGAGAGAGAGAGAGAGAGAGAGAGAGAACCTAACCCAGTCCATCCCCTCTCTCTATACAACTGGGCCACTCATCCAACTGACACTAACACAGGGGGGTAAGCTCACACGCCACTCTAATCAGGTTGCCCAGGTAACCAGTAGGCTGCAGGCTGCAGTAATTGGATGACTGGGTCTTGGTTACAGAGCCTCCAGTGGTGTCGTACGGTGAGCTCTCTGCCGCGTAATGTGGCATTACTCAGGTGGGGGCTACGCATCAGTAGCAGGTAAGATTAATTCTCTGTACAAGGTAAAGCGCTTTGAGCACCTGTATGGTGGAAAGGCGCTATATAAGTTTAGTATAAGTATTATTATTAATACTATTATTATTGTTAAGAAACTTTGGACCAGCTGCAGGGCTATGGTTGAAAATAGGTGGCCACTTAACCGCAATACAACTTTTTCTTTTTATCAGCACATAATACATGTTTTAATATTTGGGGGTAGAAGGGGGGCGGTTGGGGTTGGGGGGTGCCAGACTGCCAGGCTGCCAGCCAGACACTGACATAGGCCGTGTCTGGGTGTGGAAAGAGACAGCATCGCATGCGTCGATGGATGTCTTCAGTTCGCCTTTTGAGCACTAGAGGGAGGTGTTTCTCTTTTTAAAAAATAGAAATCCTGTGTTCTCTGGTCCAACAGGGCCTACTGTCTGTACTAAGTCAAGAATTAATTTGCAATTTAGGAGAGAGGGGGGGGGGGGGGGGGGGAGTGGAGCAGGATGGAATAGCAGAGGGGGGGGGGGGAGTGGAGGGGGGGGGGGAGTGGAGCAGGATGGAATAGCAGAGACTGTTGCGGCCCGTCTCAAAAACGGCCAACTGTCTGCAGCTACTGTGTGATTCCTTTCTGCAGTTGTCTGTTTTTGAGTCTATGTGAGAGCAGCTATAGTGTTATATAGTTAACGAGGTAGCAGTAGGGATTACTCACCGAATCCATTGCATTGCAATATTTTGGCTTGACTGGCAAGTGTGTCATTGATTTTCAACAACATTGAAATGTATTAACTATTTTCAGAATAAAAGTCTGAACAATTTGATTGGTTGCCGACTTGTTCTGACTTTTAATGCATTTTATGTGTGTGTGCCTCAGAGAAAGCCTTACCCATCCGACGCACTGATGTGCAATGACAACAACACACTCTTTAAAAACAGGCCTACTCCAGGGGAGGCTGGTGAAGGTAGAAATCAGAGGCTGGACCCGTCGTAATGCTTGAAAAGCAACAAGGAACGATACCCGTTCCTCATTCTGTTCCAAAACATTCATTAGGCCTACAAAAAGGCCCGTCCTCCGATTTCTACCTCCACCAGCCTCCCCGGGGCCTACCCATCCATCCTCAGTACCTGCGGTCCGGTGAGAGGACCGTGTGGACCCGGCCCAGCTGGCCGTGGTACAGCCCGCGGACGTCCCTGCCCTGCCTCTGCACCCTGCAACACCAATGACAGGATCATCATCTCTCATATCATCATACTGTGCACAGCATTTTTTGCACTATTGAAGCGACTGTAAAATGAAATCCATCACTTTATTACTCTAATCAATGTAAGGTTACTTTTTTACTTACTTACGTTACCGGTACTTGAAAGGCGATTCTGATTCTGATTCTGATTCTGATTCTGATTCTGATTCTGATTCTGATTCTGATTCTGATTCTGATTCTGATTCTGATTCTGATTCTGATTCTGATTCTGATTCTGATTCTGATTCTGATTCTGATTCTGATTCTGACACCACCAGGGTGGTGAGGGGTGGACTGCGGTGGTGGGTTGCGGTGGTGGGCGGCTGCGGTGGTGGCGGTGGAGGGTCTGTGTGCTCATGCAGAGTTAAGGTCATGTCACTGCCAGTCTGCATCACATGCATAATGCATGCCTACATGAAGTTCAATGTCAGAATGAATGCGGTGTATGTGCTGTGTTATACATGCATATTGCATGTTGTGAACATGTGATTATGAGGCTTAGAGGGTCAATGTCAGTGGGTGCACCGGGAGGGCAGGCTCATAGTAAATGCGTGGAATGACACCGTTCCTCATTCCATTCCATCAGCGACTAACAAACAGCTACTTCCCCCAGGCAATTGACTATCTTCCCCTAGCTCCACCTGCGACCTCCAACACGAGGCAGCTGCACTGCCAGGACACTAAGGAACCAGCACAAGCTGGCTGAATCAAAGGCCAAGACCAGCAGGCTGAAAAACTCAACCCTTCATACTGCAGTTAGGCTGTACAATGACAGTATCTAGACCCACAAAAAACACAGCATGGCTACCATGACTGCTACCTGCCCTGGTTTGCCGCCTTGAAATATTTTTAACCTTAAAATTGTTGTGTACGCTGCTAATATTTTTTGGCATGTATGAATTATCTCTTGTCATGTAAGTTCAGCAGTTTTTCAGTGGGGCCTTGGCTCCACTGCAAGCATGAATTAATCAAATCAAATCAAATCAAATCATATTTGACCTGTCATCTATTTTTCAGTGTTTTAGTTTCATATACTATAAGATGCTCCTCCGATTTCTACCTCCACCAGCCTCCTATGGGTCCACACTGTATTGTACCGCTAAGAACAGTGATATGATACACAGTGCACTTAAACTTTCACCCTGGGTTAGGGTTAGGGCCCTGTCCCGAAGAAATCCCTAGCCCCTAATCCATAGACATGTGTATCTGAAAAGACTGGATGGGTAAAAGACTGGATGGGTAAAAGACTGGATGGGTAAAAGCATGATGGGACCGTATTTTCCTGATTGGTGATGTTGACCTCGCCTGGGAGTATTTTCACGATAGTTTTAGCTGTCTTATTAACAAGCATGCTCCTTTTCGGCGCTTCAGGGTTCAATTCAATTCAATTCAATTCAATTATACTTTATTTATCCCCGTGGGGAAATTCATTTTGCCACGCCACTCTCTGAAAACAACACATGACAACACAACATAAAGGACAGACAACAATACTGGGCCAGCCATGTATAGTATATAAAAAACAGTGAGATCATGATAGAAAAGTGGATTAAAAAGATGGCTATAGTTATTATATTGAAATACTAAAAAGTGATGATGATGATTAAAATAAATAAATAAATACAGATTCAGGAGCCTTGACCCCGACTACTACTTTAGTTGCCATTGAACAGTCTTAGTGCAGCCGGGATAAATGATTTTTTATATCGCTCCGTCCTGGAGCGTACCGAAATGAACCGCCCTCTGCGGCGGCTGCTGGTTTGCCCAGCGAGGACATGATGGAGGGGGTGGTTGGGATTGTCCCTGATGGACAGCAGCTTGCTCCTAGTCCTTCTCTCCACCACCGTCCCCAGAGAGTCCAGGCTCCTTCCCACCACTGAACCCGCCTTTTTTACAAGCTTGTCCAGCCGTCTGGTATCCCTCTTGGAGATGTTTCCACAACAGCAGACTGCAGCGTAGAAGAGAATGCTGGCCATGACAGACTGGTAAAACATGGCCAGCATCTCTCCACACACTTCAAAAGACCTAAGGTCTAAGGTTAACCTAAGGTTAAAGGTCGAAACACTCCCTGGTTCTCTAGCGAGCTGTCATCCCTCCTTCACAAAAGAAACCGGCTCTGGGCTGCTGACAGGCAGTCCGACTCTGAAGCTGATTGGCTTTCTTTTCGGCAGGTGAGAAATAACTTCACTGCTTCTGTCAAAACAGCAAAAAGTGATTTCTATCTTTCACGTTCCACAGATGATCTGAATGACCCCAGAAGGTTTTGGAACACAGTTAAGTCCCTCTCAGCCAACTCCGGTCCTGCTGAGCTACCTTCCCAAATTATCGACAACTCAGTACCAGTGTTCGATAAATCAGAGATGCTTAACTGTTTCAACAAACACTTTATAGCCTCCGGTTTACTGTTTGATTCCTTGTCAGGAGCCAACTCCCCACCTTCCGGTCCCCCTCCTCCTCCCTTGGCGAAAACCTCTGGTAGTCTCCCTGGGTGCCACTCTTTCTCGTTCTCCCCCTTCTCTGTTAGTGATGTCTGGAAAGCCTTAAGAGAGCTAGACCCTAGGAAATCGGCAGGTCCTGACAATCTTCCTCCTCTCTTTCTGCGCCTTGCTGCAGATTTCGTTGCAGAACCTATATCACACATTTTCAATTTATCTATTTCTAACAATGTGATGCCAGAGGTCTGGAAAACCGCTTTTGTGCTCCCACTTCTGAAGGGGGGTGACCCAAAATGTTTGAACAACTACAGACCAATTTCAAAACGTTCTGTCCTAGCCAAGGTCCTTGAGCGACTAATTAACGATCAGATCAAGGACTTGCTAGATTCACACAACATCCTATCGCCCCTTCAGTCTGGCTTTAGGAAGCAGCACAGCACAGTGTCTGCTGCTGTCAAAGTGGTTAATGATATTACAGAGGCTTTGGATAAGAAGAATCACTGTGCTGCACTTTTTATCGACTTGTCTAAAGCCTTTGACATCGTCGATCATGCAATCTTATGCCAGCGCCTCTCTGATATTGGGCTGTCCCCTCATGCTGTTGGCTGGTTCTCCAACTACCTGTCACAACGGAAACAGTCTGTGCAGTTTGGTGATCTCTCATCCATACCAATGTCAAGATGCTTTAAAAGAACTCTGAACCAAAAGCAAGCAGTCTGTAACATTACTCATAACTGCCTTGTTACTCACAATACCCTGTATGTGAACCATAACTGATCAATCATAACTAGGCACACATGTTTCCTTTTATTTAAAGGGCATATATTACATGAAGAACAAACAGGTTGATTGTCAGTTGTGTGAAGTCATTCCCTCATTATTGACATCTGAAGCCTCATACATTAGGGTTAGGATTAGGGTTGAAGGCTCCCACACATTTCTGATATATCAAATATGTGTTTATGGTCGCTCTTATTTACATTTTGAAGCCTAACACAGACCTACATTGTTTAAGAGCTTCTATTCTGGATGTCTCATTTTACAACAATATCTGCTAATAATAATAATAATAATAATAATAATAATAATAATACATTAGACTTATATAGCGCTTTTCTAGACACTCAAAGACGCTTTACAAACTGAAAATATATTATTATTATTATATTATTATATTTAAATAAATAAGGGGCCTAATTAAGGTAGTGCTAGGGACACATGGGAAGGGGAGGGTTAACTGGTGAAGGCAAGCTTGATAATTAATCATAATTAATCCAATGCAATGCATAGCCTACTGAGTTAACTGTTTGAGTTAGTGACAGTTTAATGACAGTTTGAGTTAACCATTTGAGTTAATGACACTTGTTATGCTAATAAATAAGAAACATACGTAAAGAGAAACAACACCATTGACGACAGTGCTATATCAAATAAAACATGCACTTGTTTTGTGCAAATCTTTTAGATTAAATTCTCCCATAGACATATTCATGTGAAACAAAACATCAAAACATCATCAAACGATTTACAACGCGCCAGCCACATTGGTCAGTTTAATGGGTGAATAATGGATTGATCAGGTGCTGCAGGAGGTCTCAGAGACATTGGTCCTCTCTCCTATGAGAGGGGGTCATAGGTCCAGGGTGGGAGGAGGGGAGGGGGTCATCGGTCCAGGGTGGGAGGAGGGGAGGGGGTCATCGGTCCAGGGTGGGAGGAGGGGAGGGGGTCATCGGTGCAGGGTGGGAGGAGAGGGTGAACCTGCTGCTGTCTGGAGCTGAGGGGAACAGTTCATATGGTTTAAATCTCATACAAATGTTTCAAATCAAGTTCAATTCAAAGTGCATCCAGTTAAAACTTTAAAGAGATGCCTGTCCCTCTCTCTCTCTCACTCTCTATAATTTTAATTTTAATAATTTTGCCATTTAGCAGACGCTTTTATCCAAAGCGACTTACAATTACAGGGACATTCCCCCTGGAGTAACTGAGGGCTAAGTGCCTTACCCAAGGGCACACTAGTAGTGGTGTGGCTTCAGGCGGGATTTGAACTCACAACCTTCCGATCACAAGTCCAACTCACTATCCACTAGACCACCACTACCCTCTCACTCTCTCTCTCTCGCTCTCTCTCTCTCTCTCGCTCTCTCTCTCTCTCCTTACCCCTCCCTCTCTCCCCTATATATACCCTGGCGTATGTTCCCATGCATCCACCCCCCCCCCCTCCTCTCTCTCTTCCCCTCTTTCTCCCCCCCCCCTCTCCCTCTAGGAGTGGCTAGTGAAGTCCTAGTGGTGTGTAGTTTGCTGTACTGACGGATCGAGTTGTGACTGCAGGCCGAACTCCTCCCGGTAGGCCGTCTCAGGGGTGCGTTCCCTGGGTAGGGGTCCAGCGGTGCCGTGGCGGAGGTCATCCAGAGCGCGGAAGGTCTGGAGGTCAAAGCCCCACTGGTAGGCCCCGGACCCCTCACTGTCAGGGGGGCTGGAGGCGAACCTCACTCTGGGGGGGGGGAGCAGGATGGAACAGCAGAGACTGTTGCGCCCGTCTCACAAACGGACAACTGTCTGCAGCTACTGTGTGATTCCTTTCTGCAGCTTGTGACATATTTAGTTTTATATTATTGTGTCACAAACTGCAGGAAGTTGTCAGTTTTTGAGTCTATGTGAGAGCAGCTATAGTGTTATATAGTTAACTAGGTAGCAGTAGGGATTACTCACCGAATCCATTGCATTGCAATATTTTGGCTTGACTAGCGAGTGTGTCATTGATTTTCAACAACGTTGAAATTTATTAAAAATGTTCAGAATAAAAGTCTGAACAATTTGATTGGTTGCCGACTTGTTCTGACTTTTAATGCATTTTATGTGTGTGTGCCTCAGAGAAAGCCTTACCCATCCGACGCACTGATGTGCAATGACAACAACACACTCATTAAAAACAGGCCTAGTGAAGGTAGAAATCAGAGGCTGGACCCGTCGTAATGCATGAAACGCAACAAGGAACGATACCCGTTCCTCATTCTGTTCCAAAACATTCATTAGGCCTACAAAAAGGCCCGTCCTCCGATTTCTACCTCCACCAGCCTCCCCGGGGCCTACCCATCCATCCTCAGTACCTGCGGTCCGGTGAGAGGACCGTGTGGACCCGGCCCAGCTGGCCGTGGTACAGCCCGCGGACGTCCCTGCCCTGCCTCTGCACCCTGCAACACCAATGACAGGATCCTCATCTCTCATATCATCATACTCTGCACAGCTTTTTTTGCACTATTGAAGCGACTGTAAAATGAAATCCATCACTTTATTACTCTAAGTCTAATCAATGTAAGGCTACTTTTTTACTTACTTACGTTACTTATTATTATTATTATTATTATGTTGTTGTGATTTTTTCATATCTGAATGCTGCATTGTCAATGTTGAGGAACCAAAGTCAAAGAATTTTACTCTTGTGTACCGGTACTTGAAAGGCGATTCTGATTCTGATTCTGATTCTGATTCTGATTCTGATTCTGTTTCTGATTCTGATTCTGATTCTGATTCTGATTCTGATTCTGATTCTGATTCTGATTCTGATTCTGGTTCTGATTCTGATTCTGATTCTGACACCACCAGGGTGGTGAGGGGTGGACTGCGGTGGTGGGTTGCGGTGGTGGGCGGCTGCGGTGGTGGCGGTGGAGGGTCTGTGTGCTCATGCAGAGTTAAGGTCATGTCACTGCCAGTCTGCATCACATGCATAATGCATGCCTACATGAAGTTCAATGTCAGAATGAATGCGGCGTATGTGCTGTGTTATACATGCATATTGCATGTTGTGAACATGTGATTATGAGGCTTAGAGGGTCAATGTCAGTGGGTGCACCGGGAGGGCAGGCTCATAGTAAATGCGTGGAATGACACCGTTCCTCATTCCATTCCATCAGCGACTAACAAACAGCTACTTCCCCCAGGCGATCAGATGCTTGAACAAGCCCACAGTAGCCAATTGACTATCTCCCCCTTGCTCACCCCTTGTGCATGGACTACAACAACCCTAAACTCAAGTCACCTTACTACTGTGAACTCTATCATCACTAGCGGCACCGCTTGTGCAACCTGTCTCGTCTTACCTGCTGACACCTTATCTTGACACCTTATCTTGACACCTTATCTTCTACTATGCCTATTATTTGTTTGTCTCTTATGTCCTGTACTACTGACACTTTTATTTTG
The DNA here is from genome assembly GCF_963989245.1 of Nansenia antarctica. Classification (NCBI taxonomy): domain Eukaryota; kingdom Metazoa; phylum Chordata; class Actinopteri; order Argentiniformes; family Microstomatidae; genus Nansenia; species Nansenia antarctica. The sequence goes on along the minus strand of NC_137686.1, from coordinate 7,732,255 downwards.
AATTATGCTTGAATTATTATGCCCTATGTCTTGTGCTGCAATGCAATGTCAGGATCCGAAGGCTAAGAATTTGACTCTGTTACCCTTGTGTAATGTGAGGTAAAAAATCAACTTCAAAACTTGAAACTTGAAACTTCCATTCTCAACTCACCTGAAGGGGCTGGATGGCTCTGAGTCCTTGAACCCGTGCAGTCTGAGGGCCACTCCTGACCCGGCCATAGCTGAGCCTGCGGCCAGAGAGAACACACAACATTGTTGTGCTGGCGTGCTGCTGTGGGCCGTGGGGCCCTGTGGCCTGCTTACCAATGGCTGCTGTTGCTGCTGTTGCTGCTGTTGTTTTAGCATAAGGACAGCGTTATGGATGACTGTATTCACTTAAACCACCAGGCATTCCACAACTTTGGCAGAGACGTTTGAATATAAACAATTCCGAAAGATGGCCAGTAGAATTCAAATAAGAGGGAACACAATGTAATGGCTGCGTTCGTAAATTCGCTCTGGAAAATGTTATCAGCACTAATGGAACGCCTCTTGTCCAATCAAATTGTCCAATCAAAATTACCCCAATCAAATTGTCCAATCAAAATTACGCCTCTTGTCCAATCAAATTACTTTTATGACGTTGAACCCGGTCAGTGTGCGCTCCGGCACTCTCAGAGGGAATTTATGAACGCAGCCATAGTCTTATTGAGCTGAACACACAGAACGACGGAAAACACTTTCATTTGATATCTGTGGCTGAATTAACACATGGGATAATATCGAGTTTTCAATACAGTGTCTGATTAACCATTATTCTCCACAGCTTCCCTCTATAAAAGAGCATTGGTATTACCTGGAGGCAAGGGGCCAGAGACAATGGGAGACTGCTGGTCTCTTTTCTCCTCTCCTCTCTTCTACTGTCCTCTTCTTCTCTCCTCTCTCTCTCTCTCTCTCTCTCCTATTTCTCTCTATCTTCTCCTCTCCTCTGTCCTCTCTCTCTCTTCTCTCTATCCATACTGGATAATGTCTCTACAGGGGATCCAAACTCTACTTTAGTTACTAGGACGAGAGAGAGAGAGAGAGAGAGAGAGAGAGAGAGAGAGAGAGAGAGAGAGAAACCTAACCCAGTCCATCCCCTCTCTCTATACAACTGGGCCACTCATCCAACTGACACTAACACAGGGGGGTAAGCTCACACGCCACTCTAATCAGGTTGCCCAGGTAACCAGTAGGCTGCAGGCTGCAGTAATTGGATGACTGGGTCTTGGTTACAGAGCCTCCAGTGGTGTCGTACGGTGAGCTCTCTGCCGCGTAATGTGGCATTACTCAGGTGGGGGCTACGCATCAGTAGCAGGTAAGATTAATTCTCTGTACAAGGTAAAGCGCTTTGAGCACCTGTATGGTGGAAAGGCGCTATATAAGTTTAGTATAAGTATTATTATTAATACTATTATTATTGTTAAGAAACTTTGGACCAGCTGCAGGGCTATGGTTGAAAATAGGTGGCCACTTAACCGCAATACAACTTTTTCTTTTTATCAGCACATAATACATGTTTTAATATTTGGGGGTAGAAGGGGGGCGGTTGGGGTAGGGGGGTGCCAGACTGCCAGGCTGCCAGCCAGACACTGACATAGGCCGTGTCTGGGTGTGGAAAGAGACAGCATCGCATGCGTCGATGGATGTCTTCAGTTCGCCTTTTGAGCACTAGAGGGAGGTGTTTCTCTTTTTAAAAAATAGAAATCCTGTGTTCTCTGGTCCAACAGGGCCTACTGTCTGTACTAAGTCAAGAATTAATTTGCAATTTAGGAGAGGGGGGGGGGGGGGGGGGGAGTGGAGCAGGATGGAATAGCAGAGGGGGGGGGGGGGGGGGGGGGGGAGTGGAGGGGGGGGGGGGGGGGGGAGTGGAGCAGGATGGAATAGCAGAGACTGTTGCGGCCCGTCTCAAAAACGGCCAACTGTCTGCAGCTACTGTGTGATTCCTTTCTGCAGTTGTCTGTTTTTGAGTCTATGTGAGAGCAGCTATAGTGTTATATAGTTAACGAGGTAGCAGTAGGGATTACTCACCGAATCCATTGCATTGCAATATTTTGGCTTGACTGGCAAGTGTGTCATTGATTTTCAACAACATTGAAATGTATTAACTATTTTCAGAATAAAAGTCTGAACAATTTGATTGGTTGCCGACTTGTTCTGACTTTTAATGCATTTTATGTGTGTGTGCCTCAGAGAAAGCCTTACCCATCCGACGCACTGATGTACAATGACAACAACACACTCTTTAAAAACAGGCCTACTCCAGGGGAGGCTGGTGAAGGTAGAAATCAGAGGCTGGACCCGTCGTAATGCTTGAAACGCAACAAGGAACGATACCCGTTCCTCATTCTGTTCCAAAACATTCATTAGGCCTACAAAAAGGCCTGTCCTCCGATTTCTACCTCCACCAGCCTCCCCGGGGCCTACCCATCCATCCTCAGTACCTGCGGTCCGGTGAGAGGACCGTGTGGACCCGGCCCAGCTGGCCGTGGTACAGCCCGCGGACGTCCCTGCCCTGCCTCTGCACCCTGCAACACCAATGACAGGATCCTCATCTCTCATATCATCATACTCTGCACAGCTTTTTTTGCACTATTGAAGCGACTGTAAAATGAAATCCATCACTTTATTACTCTAAGTCTAATCAATGTAAGGCTACTTTTTTACTTACTTACGTTACTTATTATTATTATTATTATTATGTTGTTGTGATTTTTTCATATCTGAATGCTGCATTGTCAATGTTGAGGAACCAAAGTCAAAGAATTTTACTCTTGTGTACCGGTACTTGAAAGGCGATTCTGATTCTGATTCTGATTCTGATTCTGATTCTGATTCTGATTCTGATTCTGTTTCTGATTCTGATTCTGATTCTGATTCTGATTCTGATTCTGATTCTGATTCTGATTCTGATTCTGATTCTGATTCTGATTCTGATTCTGATTCTGATTCTGTTTCTGATTCTGATTCTGATTCTGATTCTGATTCTGATTCTGATTCTGATTCTGATTCTGGTTCTGATTCTGATTCTGATTCTGACACCACCAGGGTGGTGAGGGGTGGACTGCGGTGGTGGGTTGCGGTGGTGGGCGGCTGCGGTGGTGGCGGTGGAGGGTCTGTGTGCTCATGCAGAGTTAAGGTCATGTCACTGCCAGTCTGCATCACATGCATAATGCATGCCTACATGAAGTTCAATGTCAGAATGAATGCGGTGTATGTGCTGTGTTATACATGCATATTGCATGTTGTGAACATGTGATTATGAGGCTTTACAGGGTCAATGTCAGTGGGTGCACCGGGAGGGCAGGCTCATAGTAAATGCGTGGAATGACACCGTTCCTCATTCCATTCCATCAGCGACTAACAAACAGCTACTTCCCCCAGGCAATTGACTATCTTCCCCTAGCTCCACCTGCGACCTCCAACACGAGGCAGCTGCACTGCCAGGACACTAAGGAACCAGCACAAGCTGGCTGAATCAAAGGCCAAGACCAGCAGGCTGAAAAACTCAACCCTTCATACTGCAGTTAGGCTGTACAATGACAGTATCTAGACCCACAAAAAACACAGCATGGCTACCATGACTGCTACCTGCCCTTGCTTTGCCGCCTTGAAATATTTTTAACCTTAAAATTGTGTACGCTGCTAATATTTTTTGTCATGTATGAATTATCTCTTGTCATGTAAGTTCAGCAGTTTTTCAGTGGGGCCTTGGCTCCACTGCAAGCATGAATTAATCAAATCAAATCAAATCATATTTGACCTGTCATCTATTTTTCAGTGTTTTAGTTTCATATACTATAAGATGCTCCTCCGATTTCTACCTCCACCAGCCTCCCATGGGTCCACACTGTATTGTACCGCTAAGAACAGTGATATGATACACAGTGCACTTAAACTTTCACCCTGAACCAGGGCCCTGTCCCGAAGAAATCCCTAGCCCCTAATCCATAGACATGTGTATCTGAAAAGACTGGATGGGTAAAAGACTGGATGGGTAAAAGACTGGATGGGTAAAAGCATGATGGGACCGTATTTTCCTGATTGGTGATGTTGACCTCGCCTGGGAATATTTTCACGATAGTTTTAGCTGTCTTATTAACAAGCATGCTCCTTTTCGGCGCTTCAGGGTTCAATTCAATTCAATTCAATTCAATTATACTTTATTTATCCCCGTGGGGAAATTCATTTTGCCACGCCACTCTCTGAAAACAACACATGACAACACAACATAAAGGACAGACAACAATACTGGGCCAGCCATGTATAGTATATAAAAAACAGTGAGATCATGATAGAAAAGTGGATAAAAAGATGGCTATAGTTATTATATTGAAATACTAAAAAGTGATGATGATGATTAAAATAAATAAATAAATACAGATTCAGGAGCCTTGACCCCGACTACTACTTTAGTTGCCATTGAACAGTCTTAGTGCAGCCGGGATAAATGATTTTTTATATCGCTCCGTCCTGGAGCGTACCGAAATGAACCGCCCTCTGCGGCGGCTGCTGGTTTGCCCAGCGAGGACATGATGGAGGGGGTGGTTGGGATTGTCCCTGATGGACAGCAGCTTGCTCCTAGTCCTTCTCTCCACCACCGTCCCCAGAGAGTCCAGGCTCCTTCCCACCACTGAACCCGCCTTTTTTACAAGCTTGTCCAGCCGTCTGGTATCCCTCTTGGAGATGTTTCCACAACAGCAGACTGCAGCGTAGAAGAGAATGCTGGCCATGACAGACTGGTAAAACATGGCCAGCATCTCTCCACACACTTCAAAAGACCTAAGGTCTAAGGTTAACCTAAGGTTAAAGGTCGAAACACTCCCTGGTTCTCTAGCGAGCTGTCATCCCTCCTTCACAAAAGAAACCGGCTCTGGGCTGCTGACAGGCAGTCCGACTCTGAAGCTGATTGGCTTTCTTTTCGGCAGGTGAGAAATAACTTCACTGCTTCTGTCAAAACAGCAAAAAGTGATTTCTATCTTTCACGTTCCACTGATGATCTGAATGACCCCAGAAGGTTTTGGAACACAGTTAAGTCCCTCTCAGCCAACTCCGGTCCTGCTGAGCTACCTTCCCAAATTATCGACAACTCAGTACCAGTGTTCGATAAATCAGAGATGCTTAACTGTTTCTACAAACACTTTATAGCCTCCGGTTTACTGTTTGATTCCTTGTCAGGAGCCAACTCCCCACCTTCCGGTCCCCCTCCTCCTCCCTTGGCGAAAACCTCTGGTAGTCTCCCTGGGTGCCACTCTTTCTCGTTCTCCCCCTTCTCTGTTAGTGATGTCTGGAAAGCCTTAAGAGAGCTAGACCCTAGGAAATCGGCAGGTCCTGACAATCTTCCTCCTCTCTTTCTGCGCCTTGCTGCAGATTTCATTGCAGAACCTATATCACACATTTTCAATTTATCTATTTCTAACAATGTGATGCCAGAGGTCTGGAAAACCGCTTTTGTGCTCCCACTTCTGAAGGGGGGTGACCCAAAATGTTTGAACAACTACAGACCAATTTCAAAACTTTCTGTCCTAGCCAAGGTCCTTGAGCGACTAATTAACGATCAGATCAAGGACTTTCTAGATTCACACAACATCCTATCGCCCCTTCAGTCTGGCTTTAGGAAGCAGCACAGCACAGTGTCTGCTGCTGTCAAAGTGGTTAATGATATTACTGAGGCTTTGGATAAGAAGAATCACTGTGCTGCACTTTTTATCGACTTGTCTAAAGCCTTTGACACCGTCGATCATGCCATCTTATGCCAGCGCCTCTCTGATATTGGGCTGTCCCCTCATGCTGTTGGCTGGTTCTCCAACTACCTGTCACAACGGAAACAGTCTGTGCAGTTTGGTGATCTCTCATCCATACCAATGTCAAGATGCTTTAAAAGAACTCTGAACCAAAAGCAAGCAGTCTGTAACATTACTCATAACTGCCTTGTTACTCACAATACCCTGTATGTGAACCATAACTGATCAATCATAACTAGGCACACATGTTTCCTTTTATTTAAAGGGCATATATTATTTTAGGGCACCGTAGATAACAATCAGGTACATGAAGAACAAACAGGTTGATTGTCAGTTGTGTGAAGTCATTCCCTCATTATTGACATCTGAAGCCTTATACATTAGGGTTAGGATTAGGGTTGAAGGCTCCCACACATTTCTGATATATCAAATATGTGTTTATGGTCGCTCTTATTTACATTTTGAAGCCTAACACAGACCTACATTGTTTAAGAGCTTCTATTCTGGATGTCTCATTTTACAACAATATCTGCTAATAATAATAATAATAATAATAATAATAATAATAATAATAATAATAATAATACATTAGACTTATATAGCGCTTTTCTAGACACTCAAAGACGCTTTACAAACTGAAAAGATAGAGTAGTAATAATAAAAATAAACTTTTAAAAATAATAATATTATTTATAAATATTATTATTATTATATTATTATATTTAAATAAATAAGGGGCCTAATTAAGGTAGTGCTGGGAACACATGGGAAGGGGAGGGTTAACTGGTGAAGGCAAGCTTGATAATTAATCATAATTAATCCAATGCAATGCATAGCCTACTGAGTTAACTGTTTGAGTTAGTGACAGTTTAATGACAGTTTGAGTTAACCATTTGAGTTAATGACACTTGTTATGCTAATAATTAAGAAACATACGTAAAGAGAAACAACACCATTGACGACAGTGCTATATAAAATAAAACATGCACTTGTTTTGTGCAAATCTTTTAGATTCAATTCTCCCATAGACATATTCATGTGAAACAAAACATCAAAACATCATCAAACGATTTACAACGCGCCAGCCACATTGGTCAGTTTAATGGGTGAATAATGGATTGATCAGGTGCTGCAGGAGGTCTCAGAGACATTGGTCCTCTCTCCTATGAGAGGGGGTCATCGGTCCAGGGTGGGAGGAGGGGAGGGGGTCATCGGTCCAGGGTGGGAGGAGGGGAGGGGGTCATCGGTGCAGGGTGGGAGGAGAGGGTGAACCTGCTGTTGTCTGGAGCTGAGGGGAACAGTTCATATGGTTCACATCTCATACAAATGTTTCAAATCAAGTTCAATTCAAAGTGCATCCAGTTAAAACTTTAAAGAGATGCCTGTCCCTCTCTCTCTCTCACTCTCTCACTCTCTCTCTCTCTCGCTCTCTCTCTCTCTCTCTCTCACTCTCTCTCTCTCTCTCCTTACCCCTCCCTCTCTCCCCTATAGACCAATACCTAAATGTAAAAGGCAAGTCACGAGTAAAGCAAATACCCTGGAGTATGTTCCCATGCATCCACCCCCCCCCCCTCCTCTCTCTCTCTTCCCCTCTCTCTCCCCCTCCCTCTCCCTCTAGGAGTGGCTAGTGAAGTCCTAGTGGTGTGTAGTCTGCTGTACTGACGGTAGAGTTGTGACTGCAGGCCGAACTCCGCCTGGTAGGCCGTCTCAGGGGTGCGTTCCCTGGGTAGGGGTCCAGCGGTGCCGTGGCGGAGGTCATCCAGAGCGTGGAAGGTCTGGAGGTCAAAGCCCCACTGGTAGGCCCCGGACCCCTCACTGTCAGGGGGGCTGGAGGCGAACCTCACTCTGGGGGGGTGGAGCAGGATGGAACAGCAGAGACTGTTGCGGCCCGTCTCAAAAACGGACAACTGTCTGCAGCTACTGTGTGATTCCTTTCTGCAGCTTGTGACATATTTAGTTTTATATTATTGTGTCACAAACTGCAGGAAGTTGTCCGTTTTTGAGTCTATGTGAGAGCAGCTATAGTGTTATATAGTTAACTAGGTAGCAGTAGGGATTACTCACCGAATCCATTGCATTGCAATATTTTGGCTTGACTAGCGAGTGTGTCATTGATTTTCAACAACGTTGAAATTTATTAAAAATGTTCAGAATAAAAGTCTGAACAATTTGATTGGTTGCCGACTTGTTCTGACTTTTAATGCATTTTATGTGTGTGTGCCTCAGAGAAAGCCTTACCCATCCGACGCACTGATGTGCAATGACAACAACACACTCATTAAAAACAGGCCTAGTGAAGGTAGAAATCAGAGGCTGGACCCGTCGTAATGCATGAAACGCAACAAGGAACGATACCCGTTCCTCATTCTGTTCCAAAACATTCATTAGGCCTACAAAAAGGCCCGTCCTCCGATTTCTACCTCCACCAGCCTCCCCGGGGCCTACCCATCCATCCTCAGTACCTGCGGTCCGGTGAGAGGACCGTGTGGACCCGGCCCAGCTGGCCGTGGTACAGCCCGCGGACGTCCCTGCCCTGCCTCTGCACCCTGCAACACCAATGACAGGATCCTCATCTCTCATATCATCATACTCTGCACAGCTTTTTTTGCACTATTGAAGCGACTGTAAAATGAAATCCATCACTTTATTACTCTAAGTCTAATCAATGTAAGGCTACTTTTTTACTTACTTACGTTACTTATTATTATTATTATTATTATGTTGTTGTGATTTTTTCATATCTGAATGCTGCATTGTCTATGTTGAGGAACCAAAGTCAAATAATTTTACTCTTGTGTACCGGTACTTGAAAGGCGATTCTGATTCTGATTCTGATTCTGATTCTGATTCTGATTCTGATTCTGATTCTGTTTCTGATTCTGATTCTGATTCTGATTCTGATTCTGATTCTGATTCTGTTTCTGATTCTGATTCTGATTCTGATTCTGATTCTGATTCTGATTCTGATTCTGATTCTGTTTCTGATTCTGATTCTGATTCTGATTCTGATTCTGATTCTGATTCTGTTTCTGATTCTGATTCTGATTCTGATTCTGATTCTGATTCTGATTCTGATTCTGATTCTGTTTCTGATTCTGATTCTGATTCTGATTCTGATTCTGATTCTGATTCTGATTCTGATTCTGATTCTGATTCTGATTCTGTTTCTGATTCTGATTCTGATTCTGATTCTGATTCTGATTCTGATTCTGATTCTGTTTCTGATTCTGATTCTGATTCTGATTCTGATTCTGGTTCTGGTTCTGATTCTGATTCTGACACCACCAGGGTGGTGAGGGGTGGACTGCGGTGGTGGGTTGCGGTGGTGGGCGGCTGCGGTGGTGGCGGTGGAGGGTCTGTGTGCTCATGCAGAGTTAAGGTCATGTCACTGCCAGTCTGCATCACATGCATAATGCATGCCTACATGAAGTTCAATGTCAGAATGCATGCGGTGTATGTGCTGTGTTATACATGCATATTGCATGTTGTGAACATGTGATTATGAGGCTTACAGGGTCAATGTCAGTGGGTGCACCGGGAGGGCAGGCTCATTGTAGATGCGTGGAATGACACCGTTCCTCATTCCATTCCATCAGCGACTAACAAACAGCTACTTCCCCCAGGCGATCAGATGCTTGAACAAGCCCACAGTAGCCAATTGACTATCTCCCCCTTGCTCACCCCTTGTGCATGGACTACAACAACCCTGAACTCAAGTCACCTTACTACTGTGAACTCTATCATCACTAGCGGCACCGCTTGTGCAACCTGTCTTGTCTTACCTGCTGACACCTTATCTTGACACCTTATGAGTTATGACACCTTATCTTCTACTATGCCTATTATTTGTTTGTCTCTTATGTCCTGTACTACTGACACTTTTATTTTGAATTATGCTTGAATTATTATGCCCTATGTCTTGTGCTGCAATGCAATGTCAGGATCCGAAGGCTAAGAATTTGACTCTGTTACCCTTGTGTAATGTGAGGTAAAAAATCAACTTCAAAACTTGAAACTTGAAACTTCCATTCTCAACTCACCTGAAGGGGCTGGATGGCTCTGAGTCCTTGAACCCGTGCAGTCTGAGGGCCACTCCTGACCCGGCCATAGCTGAGCCTGCGGCCAGAGAGAACACACAACATTGTTGTGCTGGCGTGCTGCTGTGGGCCGTGGGGCCCTGTGGCCTGCTTACCAATGGCTGCTGTTGCTGCTGTTGTTTTAGCATAAGGACAGCGTTATGGATGACTGTATTCACTTAAACCACCAGGCATTCCACAACTTTGGCAGAGACGTTTGAATATAAACAATTCCGAAAGATGGCCAGTAGAATTCAAATAAGAGGGAACACAATGTAATGGCTGCGTTCGTAAATTCGCTCTGGAAAATGTTATCAGCACTAATGGAACGCCTCTTGTCCAATCAAATTGTCCAATCAAAATTACCCCAATCAAATTGTCCAATCAAAATTACGCCTCTTGTCCAATCAAATTACTTTTATGACGTTGAACCCGGTCAGTGTGCGCTCCGGCACTCTCAGAGGGAATTTATGAACGCAGCCATAGTCTTATTGAGCTGAACACACAGAACGACGGAAAACACTTTCATTTGATATCTGTGGCTGAATTAACACATGGGATAATATCGAGTTTTCAATACAGTGTCTGATTAACCATTATTCTCCACAGCTTCCCTCTATAAAAGAGCATTGGTATTACCTGGAGGCAAGGGGCCAGAGACAATGGGAGACTGCTGGTCTCTTTTCTCCTCTCCTCTCTTCTACTGTCCTCTTCTTCTCTCCTCTCTCTCTCTCTCTCTCTCTCTCTCTCTCCTATTTCTCTCTATCTTCTCCTCTCCTCTGTCCTCTCTCTCTCTTCTCTCTATCCATACTGGATAATGTCTCTACAGGGGATCCAAACTCTACTTTAGTTACTAGGACGAGAGAGAGAGAGAGAGAGAGAGAGAGAGAGAGAGAGAGAGAGAGAGAGAGAGAGAGAGAGAGAGAGAAACCTAACCCAGTCCATCCCCTCTCTCTATACAACTGGGCCACTCATCCAACTGACACTAACACAGGGGGGTAAGCTCACACGCCACTCTAATCAGGTTGCCCAGGTAACCAGTAGGCTGCAGGCTGCAGTAATTGGATGACTGGGTCTTGGTTACAGAGCCTCCAGTGGTGTCGTACGGTGAGCTCTCTGCCGCGTAATGTGGCATTACTCAGGTGGGGGCTACGCATCAGTAGCAGGTAAGATTAATTCTCTGTACAAGGTAAAGCGCTTTGAGCACCTGTATGGTGGAAAGGCGCTATATAAGTTTAGTATAAGTATTATTATTAATACTATTATTATTGTTAAGAAACTTTGGACCAGCTGCAGGGCTATGGTTGAAAATAGGTGGCCACTTAACCGCAATACAACTTTTTCTTTTTATCAGCACATAATACATGTTTTAATATTTGGGGGTAGAAGGGGGGCGGTTGGGGTTGGGGGGTGCCAGACTGCCAGGCTGCCAGCCAGACACTGACATAGGCCGTGTCTGGGTGTGGAAAGAGACAGCATCGCATGCGTCGATGGATGTCTTCAGTTCGCCTTTTGAGCACTAGAGGGAGGTGTTTCTCTTTTAAAAAAATAGATATCCTGTGTTCTCTGGTCCAACAGGGCCTACTGTCTGTACTAAGTCAAGAATTAATTAGCAATTTAGGAGAGACAACCACATGTTCTGTCAGTGCTTTTGGGCTAATATGACACTTTTGTTTATATGAAAGGTTAAACTTACAAATAAAACAGCATGCTCCACCACAATCACCCTCCCAAAATGTAAACATTTGATCTGACAATGGCAGACATAAAAGTCAATGTTGTGCCAGAAATGTGGATGGAAATCTGCGGAGGGATGACATCATTTCACACCAAAATACAAACATTTTTATTTAAATTGGAATTAATTGGATTCCTAATCCTCTCTGTGAATCTCCCACTATGCAGGAGGCTGTCTGTCTGTGCATCTGGCACCCCGCTGCGCTCGCGCTCCCGTCGAGGGAGTAGTAGACGGTATGGAAATCAAGAAAACAAAGCGCCCATTCATTGACACAGCCTAAATGACGGTGCTCTATTAATTCATCTTGAAATCTGTCCCTAACATGTTCCATGATGATCAACGTGGAGAATCTCTCTGATTTGTGTCCTGGCTGCCCCCCATACATACATACGCCTTCTGTCTCGAACGGGTTTTTAATAGTCATAATAGATAATTGCATCCTCACACTGGTGGTGGTGGTGGTGGTGGCATTGCATCTGGTCACAACAACAACATACATACATGACAACGAGCGGGGGAGAGAGAGAGAGAGAGAGAGAGAGAGAGAGAGAGAGAGAGAGAGAGAGAGAGAGAGAGAGAGAGAGAGAGAGAGAGAGAGAGAGAGAGAGAGAGAGAGAGAGAGAGAGAGAGAGAGAGAGAGAGAGAGACACCAACAAAAGCCGGGGGGGGGCAAACAAAAGCGACTGGAGAGAGAACCATGAGGAGGGGGGGAGACAGTCAGACGAGAGGAGGGGAAGTCGCCGGCCCGAAATCTAGTCTATACGTGACGTCACGAGATTTCCTCTATTACCAGCGTTGCCAGATTGGGGGGGGGGGGCTGGAAATTGTCAATCCCACCTGGCAACCTCTGAGAACAACCAACCGAGCCTCGGCAGCTGCTTGGAGCCTGTAGCCGGGGGAGGACTACCACTACCACCGGAGCCGTCTACCGAAACCTTTCCTTTTTCCAGGGGTACGACATCGCCACGATGGATACACCTCGGTGCTCCTTCTGTTCGTACCGCTGACTGACTGACTGTGAATTATTAATTTTGCAAAATTATCTGCATTTTTTTTTTTTTTTTGCTGCGTCGGATTTGAGCAGCAACACCAAGCGCGAGCCGAGGGGGGTGTTCCATCAGCGTTCCCTGTGTCTGTCTGTCTGTCCTGTCTGTCTGTCCTCCTGGCCTCCCTGGCGCTCTCCGAGACCGGCAGGTAAAAACAACCCAAAAAAACAAAACAAGTCGATAACATGATGGTAATTCAACACTGTGGTGGGAATTAAAAAGCAAGAAAGGGAAAAGTCTGTCTCTTAGGGGGCCTGTGGTGGTTTTAATGGCGTGTTATTTCGGTGGCTGTGTGTGAAAAGCGTGTTTTCAGTTTTCCTAACCCCAGCGAGCTAAATGGGTGGGGAGGTACAGCAGCCGCTAGCATTAGCTTAGCATAGTTTTTGGGATGCTGCGAGGAGATGGGGTACAGCTGCTAGCCGTTAGCTTAGCATAGTCAACCGCTTAAACGGGTGGGTGCGCCTGCTAGCCTTAGCTTAGCATAGTCGGGGATGCTGCGAGACGCTGGAGGATGGAGGATGATGGGGTGGTGATGTCTGGCCGAGGCCCCAGTCCCCCTTCTTTCCACCTCTTCCATCCGTATTAAAACATTGTCATACGTTTTTTACAGTTAAGATATTGGAGAAAAAAAGCCGCCAATTCGTGGATATTGAAGGTTGTGAAAACAGCAGAAACGTCAAGTCAAGAAAAAACAGGGAGAGACTGGGCTTGACAGCTAGCCCGTTAGCCTAGCATCCGACACACACACAGGCTAGCTTGGTTGACACATTCATTTCCACCCAATTTCCCTGACAATTTCTCAGCTGGCAGCGTGAAAAAATGATGACAAATCCCCATCACACGGACGTTATTAATGTGTTGCCTTTCCTATTTATTGTACAATGAAGTGTGTAGTGTGGCCAGACGGATGTTATTATTATGTAACACTAGATGACACCTCCTCACGCCCTTGAAACAAAAGCTGTTGTTGTTGTTTGTTGTTTGTGTGTTTCTTTAACAGTACAAAGGCCGTAAGTAACCATGTCTTTGTAAATATTGATGGCAGAGAAAAAGGCTACGATAGCCCTGTCCTCTCAAATGGACTCCGTCAGCCATTGTTTTTGTTATCATTGCTTTGGTTGCTCGTATAGATTTGTTTCGCCAAAGCCCAGCCAGGTCGTTCACACACAGCCTAGGAGTCGACCTGCATCTCTCTCTCTCTCTCTCTCTCTCTCTCTCTCTCTCTCTCTCTCTCTCTCTCTCTCTCTCTCTCTCTCTCTCTCTCTCTCTCTCTCTCTCTCTTGACAGGCCTCCAATCTCACACATCAAAATACTGTGGTGCATGTGTGTGTTTGAGGGAGCTGTCTACATGGAGCAGTGTGGGATGACAGGCAAGGCAGACAGTTTGCCCTCAGTGTTATTCCAGCCTCACACCCTGCTAAAGCTTCGTAGCTGGGTTGTCACATCGTAGGCCTACAGGATCTATGAGTATTGAGTATTATATGACGTACATTTTGTCATCCGCGATGGGCAGGAATGCAATAGTTTTAACAATTTCATCAGGATTGAAACAGATTTTGCAGACAAGGTAGTGCGAGGCCGTAGTACTTATGTCATAATGCCTATGGATGGTCATGTGATCTGGATTTGTCATGTGATCTGCTGTGCTGTGCTGTGAGATCCCCCTCCATGTTGTCGTCGTGGTAGTAGATGGAGAGAGGCTGGCGGAGGTAGGAATCGGAGGACAGGGCGGGCTCGTTGTAATGTATGGAACGAGGAATGTGTTTTGATTACCGTTCCTCGTTCTGTTCCGTGCATTACGAGCTCCTCCTCCCCCGTCCTCCGATTTCTACCTCCGCCAGCCTCAACCGGGGCGTGTGTCGTCGACGTACAGAATAGAGACAGGGTTGATAAACGCGTTCCGAGATCGATCGTGTGGGATTACAGGTCTGGTCGCTGCGAGACTGTAATGAGCAGTTGTACGAATGTAAACACATAGCCTTAGGGCATAGGACGCCCTAAGCTGAGCTCAGCAGCAGCGGAGCCCCTGTCTGTGTAGTCTGGTGTAGTTCCAACAGTCACACTTGCACGCTTGCACGTAGAACGCTCGGGTCAATACATTGATGTGTAGTACGCTTGTGTGGATTTGGAACTGAGCCTCCCTCCCTCTCTCTCTTTCTCCCCCCCCCCCCCCCCCGGTCGCTTGCCATTGGCTGTGCCCCCTGACCTCTGACCCCGTCTCTAAGGCTGTTTGCGCATATCATAATAGCTCACTAAACCCCCCTAATTCACACTCCAGAGCTGAGCCGAGCTGAGCTGTGCTGGGGGGCTGACCTGGTTAAGCGTCCACCGGAGTTGCGGGAAAAAAAACGGTCCCGGCCCGGTAAAAGGGCGTTTTGAGAGGTCCAGGATATCTGAGCCTGCCGGCGCTGTGCTGAACGGTTCGGGTCGGGCCCTGTAGTGTGAATAGGATGTTAAGACACTTTTTTTTTTACACACAACCCAGGCCGACCCGAAACCGCACTGTGCTTGTGCTGGCTCGGATGTTTTCTGTTCACATTGTCCTGGTTCTGGTTCTGTCACAGCACAACTATGGAGTGTGTGTGTGTGTGTGTGTGTGTGTGTGTGTGTATGTATGTGTGTGTGTGTGTGTGTGTGTGTAACCAGGCCAGCTCCAGTACTACAGCTCAGCCCGGTTCGGCCGTGCCGTGCGAAGAGGGTATTAGGCGGCGCTCTGACAGGGGTAATCCGTCGTTGACGGGGGGGGGCGGGGGTAAAGCAAGGACAGGTGGCCCATGGGATGTGTACCTTTAAGACGGTCTTCAGTGATGCTGCATCAGCAGTTTAGGCCTGTGTGTGTGTGTGTGTGTGTGTGTGTGTGTGTGTGTGTCTGAAAGGAAAGGGGACAAACAGGGGGGTGGGAGGGGGTGAGGGCGGGACGGGAAGCGTGTTCTGGGTTCTTAACAATGACTCCGGTTCTCACGTAAGTGTTTGTAAGGAACGAGGAGAGGGAGGGAGGGAGGGGGAGAGAGAGAGTTGAGAGCAATCCATGGACTCTTTTTCTTTTCTTTTTTCTCCCGTTTCCTTCCAGGCTGACTCACCGCTGGAGAGCCTGAAAGAGAGAGAGAAGAAGAGAGAGAAAAGAGAGAGTGAGTGAGAGAGAGAGAAAGAAAGAAAGAGGTGAGGAAAGTAAAGCGAGAGAGAGAGAGAGAGTGTGAGCGGAAGAGAGAAAAGGTGAGGGGGGAGTCTGAGGAGAGGGAGGGAGTGGAAGAAAAGAAGTAAAGAAAGTCAAGGG
>NC_137686.1:7641359-7711359 GCF_963989245.1 Nansenia antarctica | reverse complement strand
GGCATTACAAACTGCATATTTGTTGTCTCTTTCTGACACTGTGTAATATTGCCAGACTGGCGACGCCATTTCTCTATGTAAACCAGGGTTTCCGTTAACCGGTAATTACCGGTCTTTGTCCGGTAAAATTTGTTGAAGTCCGACAAATTGAAAACTCGTCGGACATAATGTCCGGTGAAAATAATTCCCTCTAAGCACAATTTGAATACAATTCGCTAAAGTTCACATTTTGTATTCAAATTGGCTTCGGGCCACCATTTTCAGCTGAGCACCAAACACACACACACACACACAACACTGCCCGAGAGAGAAGGACCCGCCCCCTTTAGTTAGCCTATAGGCTAACTAAAGGGGGCGGGTCCTTCTCTCTCGGTGTGTGTATGAGTGTGTGTGTGTGTTTGGTGCTCAGCTGAAAATGGTGGCCCGAAGCGGAGCGCCTTAACTTTATCGCACAATAACAAGGATAACAAACGAAACGGACAACATTTACACTAAGATGGAGACAAACTTCAGCGATATGATCTAACAGCCGGTGTTCAGGACGACATACAGACCCGTATGAGCTTACAGGGCTATCCCCTTGTTCGGTTCTGTATCCCCACCGAACGGGGTGCCAAGAGATCAAACGTTGGAATAACTCAATTTGGTAATTTGTGGTTTATTGCAGTATAAAATGTTCACCACAGTCAGTAGCAGTAGCATTTGCAGTAGCAGGTTATAAACCTAAATGTAAAACGAAATATAAATGTAGATAACAGTCATGCAATGTATCAGAATATCAAGTCATTTAGAAACATTCTCTTAATATTACAGAACAACATAACCCAACAGAGCAGTAAATACATTCGTTTTGTCATTTAGAAACATTCTCTTAATATTACAGAACAACATAACCCTGCAGAGCAGTAAATACATTCGTTTTGTCATTTAGAAACATTCTCTTAATATTACAGAACAACATAACCCTGCAGAGCAGTAAATACATTCGTTTTGTCTTACCGGTAGCGTGTCCCTCTTGACTACTATGATAAACACAAGGCAGTTTCCGCCATTTTATCCCTGAAGCCCCTCCCACATTGTGGATATCCGGGTTTGGAAATTAACCCCTTACAGTCACCCTAGTGAACGCAACACCCCTATCTATCTGAGAAAAGGCATAGGCCGGCTGTAACATCGAACGGAAATTAGCCTATACGCATTGCAAGTTAATTTAAAGCCTATTTATTTTCAAAGAGTTTTATTCTATTTTATTTTATCTGATAAAAGGCATATGAACGGAAATTAGGCTAGCCGTGTCACGCCAGAAGCCTACATGCTTGCACTGTTCAATAAAATGTTATACATCTAGACATTGTGGTATTTCTTTATATACGTATCCCAGCCTGCCTATCAATTGTTTCTCAATAAACAGTTATGTTCTCCTCATTGTCATACTCCCGAGTCCGATTAAGTATGATTTGACAGGCAGCTAAACGAAATGCCTTCCCAACCAGCGAGACCTGGGGGGTATTCCATCAACGTCGCTAAAGGAAAATCTAGGCTTATTTTGACAAGTCTCGCGAGATCTATCAAGATATGCCTGGATCTTTTTAAGAGTCTCGCGAGACTTAACGAAATAAGCCTAGATTTTCCTTTAGCGACGTTGATGGAACACCCCCCTGGTTATAGAAATGACGTTGTTTTATTGATTAAAAAAGGGTAAAACTGGAAAGAGAAAATAGAAAACTCACATTAATCCCAAACAATTTAACAAACTTCAGTTAACGTAATGTGGAGTCCGTTCATTGATCGATGCTGTCTGTTCAGTTCCCAGTGAGGCACCCGTTCAGCGCTGGACATAATGGCATAGCGCGCATGCGAATCATGTTATATTATTATATATTATATAGCTCGCATCTAATCGTATCGGATGAGAAATAGACATTAAATGGCATATATAGGCCGCTACACAACAGTTATCACCGCGACAAACAGCTATATTAGATTTGGAAAAAAATATATGATTTTTAAAAAATATATATATATTATATTTTAATATGATGACCGGAATATATCACGTTTGTCCGGTAAATCGAAATCTTCCCGGACACGATGTCCGGCGGCAATTTTTTCTAACGGAAACCCTGATGTAAACTGATCGGCCGTGTTTGATCGGCCGTTTTGAGAACTCCGATCAAGGCCATATCGGCCGATATCGATCGGCGCCGATCAGATCGGAGCATCTCTACTTTGTACAATGGTTATCTATATATACAATGGTTATCTTTGTACAATGGTTATCTATATATACGCTGGTTATCTATATATATCCGATGGCTATCTCTATACGATGGTTATTATTCCATGGTTGTCTATATACAATGGTTATCTACATACCATGGTTATCTATATACGATGGTTATCTATATACAATGGTTATCTACATACCATGGTTGTCTATATACGATGGTTATCTACATACCATGGTTTTCTATATACTATGGTTATCTACATACCATGGTTATCTATATACCATGTACGATAGTTATCTTTGTACGATGGTTCTCTGTACGATGGTTATCTTTGTACAATGGTTATCTATATTCGCCATTAAGCTGATGCTTTTATCCAAAGCGACTTACGTTGCAGTGAGTGCACACATTTTTCAGTACATGTGTGGTCCCAGTGGGAATCGCACCCACAACTTAGGTGTTGTTAGCTCCGTTCTCTACCAACTGAGCCACAGAGGACCACGTTATCAGTGGGTATCATTACCCACCAGTGGGAAGTTACAGAAACTGACACCTTCACGGAATGTTAAGTAGGTGGAACAACTCTGTTGTTT
The DNA here is from genome assembly GCF_963989245.1 of Nansenia antarctica. Classification (NCBI taxonomy): domain Eukaryota; kingdom Metazoa; phylum Chordata; class Actinopteri; order Argentiniformes; family Microstomatidae; genus Nansenia; species Nansenia antarctica. Next base: position 7,708,535 of record NC_137686.1, on the reverse strand, counting down.
ACCTTGCTCAGGTATTTGTGCTCAGGTGTTTTTAAGCTTGGTCAGTTGACGGTTTAAGCTTTGCTGATATGAGGTGATAAGTCAATTGCAAAGACATTTGTCAGTGTGAGAGTGACTTCATCCTGCAGAGAGAGAGAGAGGGAGAGACAGAGAGAGACAGAGAGGGAGGGAGAGAGAGACAGGGAGGCAGAGAGAGAGACAGAGTGCATGAAAGAGAGACAGACAAAAGAGAATTTCTCAAACAGACAAATGGAGACGGACAGACATACAGACAGACATGGACATGCAGCTTCCAGAAGTTTCCAGGATATGGTCTTTATGAAGTAGTGGTGAATGTGTCCTGAGAACCTGCTGCCTGCTATTGAATGAGCCAGGGCATGTCAGCCCCTACACCCTACGCTTTACACCCCAGCCCCTACACCCTAGCCCCGACACTCCCCTACGCCCTAGCCTCTACACCCTAGCCCCTACACCATAGCCTCTACACCATACGCTTTATACCCCAGCCCCTACGCCCTAGCCCCGACACTCCCCTACAATCCTACGCCCTAGCCCCTACACCATAGCCTCTACGCCCTAGCCCCTACACCATAGCCTCTAAGCCCTAGCCCCTACACCATAGCCCCTACACCAGGGGTCCCCAAACTTTTTTCTGTGAGGGCCACATCATTTTTCCTTTCTGTGATGGGGGGCCTGGGTCGGTCTCTAACATAAAATAATATGGAACAGAGTGGAATGGAGGTGGTTGCGCAAAGCAATTGCGCGCAGGAGAGCACTGGTGGATGCAAACAAACTCTAAACAGTTGAATTTGGATGGAATTTATACCTATAGTGATATGTCAATGAAATATAATCAGTTTTACAGTCTGATACTTGAGGGAGGACCCTCATCATACACGGGGGGACCCATGAAGCAGGGCTGTCTGGGGGTCCTTAAACGAGCATCAAACACTTAGGGCCCTATTATGCACTTCATAAGTCTTAAGCAATAAGACGAGGCGGTAGATCTAAACTTAAGACGTGGAGGCGTGGTCAAGGCCACTTTGCTATTATGCGTGCGGTAGTGGGCGCCTAAGACCCGGCGCTAAGCCCAGAAATTAGTCATGGGTGTGTTTTGGGCGTCTTCTCAATCAACCCAATCAGCGTGCCAGGTGCCATTCCCTTTAAGAACCGGCTGCGTTAAGTCATAAGCGCTATGCTATTATGCAGTTCATAGGCGCTAGACTTCATGCATGTTTTGAAACACGAGCGCGCCTCCGCGGTTTGCGCATGCGCGCTCACCCACTTCTTAAGAAGTCGGTCGGCGCGCATGCGCAAACCGCGGAGGCGCGCTCGTGTTTCAAAACGTGCATGAAGTCTAGCGCCTAAGAAGTTTTCAAACCACTTCTTAGCGCTAGGCGCAAAGTCAGATCGCATAATAGCAGGGGCGCCTAGCGCACTTCATTAACATATGAACACTCCCACAATGAGTAATATATGCACGGGAGTCTTACGTCTTATGTGTGGGCGCCTAGCGACACCTGCATAATAGCAGTAGCGCGTATGAAGCGCATAATAAGGGTGGCGGTAGGTCTTAACCTGGCGGTGCGTCTTAATTAAGACTTAAGACGGCAAGTTAAGAAGTGCATAATAGGGCCCTTAATTTCTTGCATTCTGGTGAATTTAGATGCAATTTGTGCCCTTTCTGCATCAATTTATGGTGGAAATGTCATTATTTATGTAAAGGAAAACACAATATTCAGGCACCAGATGACCATTCAAAATGTAATGTAATATAATGCAATATAAGGCTCTCAGGCATTCTGTACTTTCAAATATGTTGAGCAGTCAACATCAACTATCAGCTATTTCGCTAGCAAACACGAAAGCTAACTTATTTACGAAACAGCGCCCCCGCCACCACGTCGGCGCAATGCCGCAATTGCAGTTAGAAATGACAGAAATCCACCGAGTGAAACGCTTGTAGAAAATACGACCGTCAGAGTTTTGTCGAGAGCTGGAGGCGGCTAGAAATATGACTGAGGCAGCCGCCTCATAATTCTCTATGCAGGAAAAACCCTGCTTGACACAGATCATGAACAAATCGGAAAAATTATTTCGTTTTCTCCTGCAGCTGGGCATCTACATTATCTATCCCCCATTGTTTCAATTCATCTGGTGCCTACCTGCGGACAGACTCACCGCGGGACACACCTCCTCCGCGATCACATTCATACATTTATTGACAAACTTCTTTGCATTTAACAATAATAATCACTTGTGCACTGTTGGTTAAAAACCCTGCATTCTGAATCAACTTTTCTCTTTACCAAACGTTTGGCCATTTTTCATCTCTCTGAATTTTCGTTCTAGCTCGCGTGCACCTGCTATAGATCCGTTGAATGTACCGCATTCTGTGGGCGGGTGAAACTAATAATGTTATTGAAAATAGTTTATAACTAAGGGACATTTTTATTTGAAAGCCAACCTTTAATATCAAATACAGATATGATATGATTAAAACATATATTTAAAGTTTAATTTTAAAAATATGTTTCTGGCATTGTTGAGAGTGTGTGGGGGCGACGTTGTTCAAAGGGCCGGTCCAAGTGTGGGGGTGGGCCGTGTTCGGCCCGCGGGCCGTAGTTTGGGGACCCCTGCTCTACGCCCTAGCCCCTACACCATAGCCCCTACACCATAGCCTCTACACCAGGGGTAGGCAACCTTTTTTATATTAAGTGCCATTTTTTAATTTTCTTGTTAGTCAGTGTGCCAACCACAATATCAACATTAATTATGACTCGACATCAAACCAAACCAAACAGACCAACAGATCTGCAATTTTATTCCACAACATGAACAACAATTTTCAGCAAAGAGCTATGTATGCAAAGCCATGTATGCTAAATAAACAGGCCTAACAGTCAACTAACTGAAACTTGAACAAAATTACCAACATAACATCTAAGACAACTAAAACGTTGTGATGCGTAGCACAACTTTAAGCAAATTGGTGCGCTCAATTTCTAACAAAGTTGCTAACTGCGCTCCCTATGGTTATCATTTTAATAAGTAGCCCTAACTGGATGGTGATTATACAAGGGTCTTACTTGTATGAATTATAATTTATATTTATATAATTATTTGGTTGTTACTTACATTTTATTATTTTATTCCAACCACAACAAACATTATTTTATTTTTTTTGCAAAGAGCTATGTATGCAAAGCCATGTAAACAGTCCTAACAATCAATGTGATCCCTGGCCCTGTTTTCCTTTGCTCAACTCCATTATCTGGGGGTGGTACTTGGTCACTTTAAGTAACAGACAAACCGGTCCAAAACTTTCCCACAGCTTAGCCACCTAACCGCACACTGGGTTCAACGTCATAAAGGGACCAGGTAATTTGATTGGACAAGAGGCATTCCATGAGTGCTGATCAGATTTCCAGGGCGAATTTACGAACGCAGCTAGCGAACAGAACACGAAAAAACCGTCAGATCAGATATATAAACAGGTTATTTTGATAAACTGGACACATTTTGGGAATATATATGGTTACTTTCTCGCCTGAAAACATATTAAAACTTCATAAAATGACATGTTAACACTTGTATTGCCAAAATTACAGCTTTTAGCCAATGGAGGTTAAAATGGACGATTTAAATTGCCCGCTAGCCGGTGCGAAATGCATTCTGGGAAAAAGGCGGTGGCTGCGCTTTTTTCCCATGGGTTGTATGTAAAAAGACGGCGAAAAGGCGCTGAAGACGGCGCTTTTTTCTAAAAAAAGACGTCAAGTGTGAACACCCCATAACACTTGTATCGAATCGAATTCAGAATTTTACTTTGAAAATTGGCGCCAGAATACGACTCTCGTGGAGTGGATGAGAGACTAGGGCTGCATTCGTAAATTCGCCCTGAGAGCGCCGGAGCGTCCCTGAGACCTCCTCTAGTCCAATCAAATTACTTGGTCCCATTGTGAGGTTGAACCCAGTGTGCGCGAATTTACGAATCCACTGCTGGCACGCGTGCCATAGGTTGCCGACCCCTGCTCTACACCATAGCCCCTACACCCTAGCCCCTACACTATAGCCCCTACACCCTAGCCCCTACACTATAGCCCCTACACCATAGCCCCTACACCCTAGCCCCTACACCATAGTCCCTACACCATAGCCCCTACACCCTAGCCCCTACACCTTAGCCCCTACACCCTAGCCCCTACACCCTAGCCCCTACACCATAGCCCCTACACCATAGCCCCTACACCCTAGCCTCTACACCCTAGCCCCTACACCCTAGCCCCTACACCCTACAGGGCTCGACAGTGCGACCATTTCACTCGCAATTGCGACTAAAAATACATCTGTGCGACTAGAGAAATAAATTCACGAGCACACTGCGAGTACAGATATTATTATTATTATTTATTTATTTATTATAAAAATAAATCTGCGCGAACCGTGTGGCCACATTTTAAGCCGTCAGCCAGCCCGCTACGACCACGGGAAGTCATGTTAAAAGTGAAGTTACTTCTGTTAAACTGGCGCTAAGCTAACATCGCTAATCGCTAACTCCCTCCTGGGCCTTAAAGAGACAAGCGCCCTTTTCTCATCTCAAGCTTCATTAGCTTCATTAGCTCACCACATCTACAGATTTGGTCCCACACACTCCAGATTTGAACCCAAGGTTACAACCAGGGTTAACTACCCAGGGTAGAAACTAGAAAGCTCTCAGACCTTCAGAACCCATTGAAAGTAGTGGAGGTACTCCAGAAGTCCAAATGCATCTCTAACCCTAGGAAACCCTAGGAAGCAAGTTGCCTAATGGCATGAAAATGCAACATGTTGTACTTGAGTGTGGCAGAGAGGTGGGACCCCCGGGGATGGTGGTGTGCTAACAGCTAGCCGCCGCAGAGGCACCGTGCTGGGCTGGCCACCTCCACATGTCACCACCCCGGGCAGCATGGGGCTGGGGACTGGTCATCTGGATGTGGGGTAGTTTAATACCCCTAGATGTGGAGTTGTCTGGCCACCGTGTGTGACTGATGTAGCCTGACCCAGCAGCAGGGAGGTGGGCAGCATGGAGACAGACCTCTGCATGGCCTGGCTGGGCTGCTAGCTGACAGACCTAGCCCTAAAGCCTGGCTGGGCTGCTAGCTGCTAGCTGACAGGCATGACATGGATGAATGAATGAACATGCTGCTAACCAGGAGAACTTGACACAGCTAGTTACCATAATACAATGCCATCAACTCTGCGTCTAGTAGGGCTGTAGGCATGGGCCAATGTGTGATTTTGGTGCAAAAATTGCAAAATCACTAATAAAAATGTGTTATAATAAAATTTTCACTGTGCTCCTAAATTTCTTTGTGTGCCCCTAAATTTTTTCATTTAGGAGCACATGTGCTCCTAGTGAAAAAGGTTAGCGTAGAGCCCTGCCCTAGCCCCTACACCCTAGCCCCTACACCCTAGCCCCTACACCATAGCCCCTACACCATAGCCCCTACACCATAGCCCCTACACCATAGCCCCTACACCCTAGCCTCTACACCCTAGCCCCTACACCCTAGCCCCTACACCCTAGCCCCTACACCCTAGCCCCTACACCCTAGCCTCTACACCCTAGCCTCTACACCCTAGCCTCTACACCCTAGCCCCTACACCCTAGCCCCTACACCCTAGCCCCTACACCATAGCCCCTACACCCTAGCCCCTACACCCTAGCCCCTACACCATAGCCCCTACACCATAGCCCCTACACCCTATTCCCTACACCATAGCCCCTGCACCCTAACCCCTACGCCCTAGCCCCTACACCCTAGCCCCTACGCCCTAGCCCCTACACCATAGCCCCTACCCCCTACATACCAGATTATGATTTGGTCAGAGAACAGTGTGATGAGCATTGAGACAGACAGGTTGAATATACCAGGTGATGTTTTGTGGTGTTGAGGCAGTAGTGCTGGGAGAGGGAGAGGGAGAGGGAGAGGGAGAGGGAGAGGGAGAGGGAGAGGGAGAGGGAGAGGGGAAGGTCTGAGGGTTGCTGGGGAACGCAGGTGCTGTTTAAGAGATGTCCTCACTCGCCCTACTTCTCTTCTTCTTTCCTCCCTCCTTCCTCTTCCTCCCTTCATTTTTCCCTACCTGTCATTCCTTCCCCTCCCTTCATTTCTTCCCTCTCTTAATTTCTTCCTCCTTTTTTATTTTACTTCCTCCCTCCATTCCTTTCCCCTTCTTTTTCTTCCTTCTCTTCTTCCTTTTCGTTATCCCCTCCGTCACAGACAATGAATGACTTTGACTATCTGAAGCTGCTGGGGAAGGGCACCTTTGGGAAGGTGATCCTGGTGAAGGAGAAGGCCAGCGGAACGTACTACGCCATGAAGATCCTCAAGAAGGAAGTCATCATAGCCAAGGTACGGAGGGTGTCTGTCCGTCTGTCTCTGTCTCTCTCTGTCTGTCTCTGTCTATCTCTGTCTCTCTCTCTCTCTCTCTCTCTCTCTCTCTCTCTCTGTCTGTGTCTCTCTCTCTGTCTGTGTCTCTCTGTCTGTCTGTGTCTCTCTGCGTCTCTCTCTCTATGTCTGTGTCTCTCTGTCTGTCTGTGTCTCTCTGTGTCTCTTTCTCTGTCTGTGACTATGTTTGTGTCTGTCTCTCTCTCTGTCTGTCTGTCTGTCTTTCTCTCTCTCTCTCTCTCTCTCTCTGTCTGTCTCTCCTTCATGCACTCTTTGTCTCCTCTGTAGGATGAAGTCGCTCACACACTGACAGAGAGCAGAGTATTAAAAAACACCCGACACCCATTCCTAACTGTGAGTATTGTTGAGCAAAGACTTCCAAACAATACACACACACACACACACACACACGCACACGCACATATCTGTTTGTCTGAGTGTGTTGTTCCTCCTCTTGTTCCTCCAGTCTCTGAAGTACTCATTCCAGACTAAGGACCGATTGTGCTTCGTCATGGAGTATGTCAACGGAGGAGAGGTGAGAGTTCACGCCCCTACACCTGTACCTATACACACCTGTACCTATACACACCTGTACCTATACACACCTGTATCTATACACACCTGTATGAATGAATGGAATGAATGAATGAATGGTCTTCATATATATATACAACGAAATTTGTGAGGGGGGGGCTCCCCTGGTGCTAGGAAAAAAATACTAAAAACAAGAAGGGAAAAAAGCTGGTTTACATAAATAAAGGCTATGTACACTATCCACTATACTATGCTATACAAATAAAACACTGTGCTGTACTCTATGCTATGCTATACATATCCTAACATTTCCTATCTCTGAACCTTATGTACCCGAGGGTTGTCATATTGCACATAGTGTTATTGCACATTCATTTAAAGTGTCGCAGTTTGCAGGTTTGAAATGTTCACAGTTGTGTTTCAGTATTGCACTTGATTACAATCTAGTAGCTGCCATCAAATTGTCTAGATTGTCCAGGGCCTAGAACCTAGGTCTTTGCTGTGTTCAGGGCCTAAATGGCCCTGGGGTAGAAGCTGAGCTTCAGTCTATTTGTCCTTGCGAACATGGTCCTGAACCGCCTGTCCGAGGGCAGCCGAACAAAGTGTTCGTTCCCAGGGTGGGATGGGTCTCTGGAGATCTTGGAGGCCTTCCTGAGGCAGCGTGTGTTGTACAGCTCTTCCAGAGAGGGGAGGGGGGCGCCGGTGATCTTCTGGGCCGATCTCACGACTCTCTGTAGCGCTTTCCTCTCTGCGGCTGTGCAGCTGGAGAACCACACGCAGATGCAGTAGGTGAGGATGCTCTCCATTGTGCAGCGGTAGAAGGTCACAAGCAGCTCCTGTCTGAGGTGGTATTTCCTGAGGACTCTCAGGAAGTAGAGCCGCTGTTGTGCCTTCTTGATGATGGCTGCTGTGTTGGTCTTCCAGGACAGGTCATCCTGTATGTGCACCCCCAGGAATCGGAGGGTTGAGACTCTCTCCACGCTCCCTCCATCGACGAGCAGGGGCTGGACCTCAGATTTTTTCCTCCTGAAGTCCACGATGATTTCCTGGGTCTTTGACTGGTTCAGCAGCAGGTTGTTAACCTTGCACAGCTTGCCCAGCTGCTCCACCTCATCCCTGTACGCCGCCTCGTCCCCCCCCCGAGATGCAGCCCACCACGGTGGTGTCGTCTGCAAACTTTACGATGGAGTTGCTGGGGTGGACGGGGGTGAAGTCGTAGGTGTAGAGGTTGTAGAGGATGGGGCTTAGCACGCAGCCCTGGGGGGACCCAGTGCTGAGTCTGAGGGCTGTGGAGGTGTGGGAGCCCACCCGCACCCTCTGGGGGCGGTCAGACAGGAAGTCCTTGATCCATGCACAGATAGAGTGTGATAGTCCCAGGTCTAGTAGTTTGGTCACTAGCCTGTCTGGAAGGATGGTGTTGAAGGCAGAGCTGAAGTCCACAAAGAGCAGTCTCGCGTAGCTGTTCCCCCTCTCCAGGTGGGATAGAGTGGAGTGGAGAGTCGTCGCGATGGCGTCCTCTGTGGACCTGTGGGCTCTGTAGGCGAACTGGTATGGATCCAGGTTGGGCGGGAGGCGTGTGACTATGTGGGCCCGGACTATATCTATACACACCTGTACCTATACACACCTGTACCTATACACACCTGTATCTAGACACACCTGTACTGATCTGTACCTGTACTTGTACATACCTCTACCTGTACTCACCTGATGGGACGATTATCGTGTTTATCGTTAATCGCGATAAAAACACCCGCGATAACTTTATCGTGGAGAATTTTAATTAGTTGAATAATCGTCATAATCGTTTTTTTTTTTTTTTGTTTTGTTTTTTTTTAATTATTATTTTTAAACGACTGGGCTTTTTAAATAGGCACTACATTTTATAAACACTGCTTTGTCTGACTGGTGGTCCCCAGCTGATGACCCAGTTAGGCCCACATAGGTGTTCAGTGAGGTGTCACAGCACACCTGTTCTAAAGGCACTGTTGGAGGTGCGTCAGGCAGCAATGCCCAGCAGGAGTACCATCACCTGTATCATGATTTGATCTGTCTGTTTTTATTGTATGTATTAATGTATGTGACCTATGTGTGTTTTTTTTTTTGTTTGTTAATATTTTTATTGAGTTTCACAGAGACATGTACACAACAGGACATAACAACAACAACTAGTATCCGTGGGGGAGGTTATTGTCCCATTAATAGTAGAAAACTAGTTTTGCACTTTGTTATGCAGTACATTGTCCATAAACAATAACAGAAAATGTTCTTTCTCTTTTTCTTTTTTTTTTAACAAACAAAACAACAAAAACAAAAAAACAGGGGGGGAGGAGGCCATGTCACATATCAGAAATAAACAGAAAAGAAAATGACAACAAATGCCATAATATATGGGGGGATCACCCCCATCGGAGACAGCATCCATGTCTTACAGTCCTAAACACAGCGGCAGCACAACACCAGCACAGTAAATAATATTGTGACCCATACATTGTAGATCTGTTACACATTAGTCTTGTGTACTTTCTTGAGTGTAATCCACCAAACCTTTCATTACAATGGCAGCCAGTCTGGTACCAATATAATCTAAGAACGGAGACCAAATCTTATAGAATGTCTTTATCTTACACTTAGACCTATATGTCAGATATTCCATAGGAATCATATCAAAAATTACCTTGTGCCATCCAGCTATTGTAGGCGGTTTGCAGTCTATCCATTTCAGCAATGTATTTTTCCTTGCACAAAAAGTGAGGATACACAGAAGTCTTTTGGAATGCATACTTTTAAGTTGTTTGTCTGGCAACCCAAACAATAGACATATGGGGTCCTTATCCAATGTAACATCTAGAATTAGATGAATTGTATCCACTATACCTTTCCAGTAATCATCTATATATCTACAAGTCCAAACACAATGAACAAAGCTCCCAACCTCGGTAATACACTTTGTACACATTTCCGATTTGTTATGATCCATTTTATGTCTAAATTGGGGAGTAATCTGCAAATGTTGTAGTAGTCTAAATTGCGTTTCCTTCGTCCTATTACAGATTGAGATGTCGTTTGCCGATTGCCATATTAAATAATAAAAAATAAAAAAATGTTTTAAGTTCTCGCGATAATATCGTGGATCGCGATTATTTTGCCCACGATAATCGTGACATGACATTTTCTAATCGTCCCACCCCTACATACCTGTACTCACCTCTACCTGTACCTGTACTCACCTGTACATACCTGTACTCACCTGTACTCACCTGTACATACCTGTACTCACCTCTACCTGTACTCACCTGTACATACCTGTACTCACCTGTACATACCTGTACTCACCTGTAAACAGCTCCACACACTACCTGTTTCATCAGACATGATGTCCAGCATGTAGAACGTTCAGGTCAAGCCTCTTCTGGAGTGGGAATACGCCACGAGAAAAGCATACAACCGCATAACATCGCCTTTCAGAAATAATGAAAGGAATTCATCTGATATTTGATGCAGGTTTGGCTGTACAGTGTGGAGATGTTTGTTTTAATTGGCTGTTTCCCCCCGGCAGCTGTTCTTCCATTTGTCGAGAGAGCGGGTGTTCTCCGAGGACCGGACCCGTTTCTACGGCGCCGAGATCGTCTCTGCTCTGGACTACCTGCACTCCGCCAAGATAGTGTACCGCGATCTCAAGGTAAAACACGTTAGCAGGCTAGCAGGAGTGAACATGTTAGCAGGCTAGCAGGAGTAAACACGTTAGCAGGCTAGCAGGAGTAAACATGTTAGCAGGCTAGCAGGAGTGAACACGTTAGCAGGCTAGCAGGAGTAAACACGTTAGCAGGCTAGCAGGAGTGAACACGTTAGCAGGCTAGCAGGAGTGAACACGTTAGCAGGCTAGCAGGAGTGAACACGTTAGCAGGCTAGCAGGAGTAAACACGTTAGCAGGCTAGCAGGAGTGAACACGTTAGCAGGCTAGCAGGAGTGAACATGTTAGCAGGCTAGCAGGAGTGAACATGTTAGCAGGCTAGCAGGAGTGAACACGTTAGCAGGAGTGAACACGTTAGCAGGCTAGCAGGAGTGAACACGTTAGCAGGCTAGCAGGAGTAAACACGTTAGCAGGCTAGCAGGAGTGAACACGTTAGCAGGCTAGCAGGAGTAAACATGTTAGCAGGCTAGCAGGAGTAAACACGTTAGCAGGCTAGCAGGAGTGAACACGTTAGCAGGCTAGCAGGAGTGAACACGTTAGCAGGCTAGCAGGAGTGAACACGTTAGCAGGCTAGCAGGAGTAAACACGTTAGCAGGCTAGCAGGAGTAAACACGTTAGCAGGCTAGCAGGAGTGAACACGTTAGCAGGCTAGCAGGAGTAAACACGTTAGCAGGCTAGCAGGAGTGAACACGTTAGCAGGCTAGCAGGAGTGAACATGTTAGCAGGCTAGCAGGAGTGAACACGTTAGCAGGCTAGCAGGAGTGAACATGTTAGCAGGCTAGCAGGAGTGAACACGTTAGCAGGCTAGCAGGAGTGAACACGTTAGCAGGCTAGCAGGAGTGAACACGTTAGCAGGCTAGCAGGAGTAAACACGTTAGCAGGCTAGCAGGAGTGAACACGTTAGCAGGCTAGCAGGAGTAAACATGTTAGCAGGCTAGCAGGAGTGAACACGTTAGCAGGCTAGCAGGAGTGAACATGTTAGCAGGCTAGCAGGAGTGAACATGTTAGCAGGCTAGCAGGAGTGAACATGTTAGCAGGCTAGCAGGAGTAAACACGTTAGCAGGCTAGCAGGAGTAAACATGTTAGCAGGCTAGCAGGAGTGAACACGTTAGCAGGCTAGCAGGAGTGAACACGTTAGCAGGCTAGCAGGAGTGAAGATGCTAGCAGGAGTAAAGATGTTAGCAGGCTAGCAGGAGTAAAGACGTTAGCAGGAGTAAAGATGTTAGCAGGCTAGCAGGAGTAAAGACGTTAGCAGGAGTAAATATGCTAGCAGGATAAGGTGACCAGATTTCTCAGATGCAATCTGGGGACATTTCCAACTTTTTAGGAAAAATGTATACATTTTATCATGATGAAATACAGAAACGGGGACAATTGCTGTTTCATTTATTTTGACCTTATTTTGACCAATGTATACACATTCAAGCAAGAATACTCAAGTGTAACAACTGGAATGTGCCTCTCAACATTAGTGTCAGTGTACTGTAAGTGGTATTAAAAGTAATTCTTAGAACTGTTCAGGTTGACGAGCCAACCATCAACCAAGCGGGGGTCTGGGGGTCCTCCCCCAGAAAAAAAGAGGATTTAACACTTAATTTCTTGCATTCTGGTGAATTTGTACACACTATTGTGCTTTTTATGCCCATTTTTATCTCCACTACCCTACTCATACTTTAAGCCTAACATAATGTTTAAGCTTAACATAAGACTAATGATGTTGTCAAAATTCTGTATATTGTATTGTATTTTTATTAATAATTTAAAACAACTTTATACACCCACTGCATATATTTCATTGTATTATCTTATTTACCATTAAGCTCCATTAGACCTATAACTGTAACTTAAACAAGCAGTAACCAGTTGACAACCAACTGGTGTCAACCCTGTTACTGAGCTGTCAGCCCTGTTACTTGTATAATATTATAATATAATTTAAATAATGAAAAGACTAATGCAAAATCAACTCATTTTACATGTAAAGTAAAATAGACCAGTAATCCACACAAAGAAATCAGGGTATTATTATGTTGTTTCCATAACTTTTTCTTAAAACAGAAGATGCTGTTAAAGTGTCAATTGTAAATGAGCATATTCATCATGGAAAAAAAGTAAACTCCTCATTATTCTCACTTTACAAACACACTTATTGTAACAAAGGGGACTTTATATTTCATAGAATATCAGATTTGTTCTAAATATGGATTTAAAACATTTTCAAACATTAATTAATATGTCGGTAACAGGGTTGACGAAACAGACTTACGCATGTTGATTATGTGAAAATAATTAAATAAATAAGATACCCTGAGATGGCACGTCATTTTTTTCTAAGAGGTGAGGATCTACTTCATCCAAAAAGGGGCTTAAACTTTTAAATCAAATACTAAAAAAATGGAAAATGGCACGTTTTCGTATAATGACCCATAGGTGATTACCAGCAAGACAAACAACATAACACAACGCAAAGCACTCAGCTAGTACAAGCACAACCCAGTCCTAAACAAAATAAAGTAAATTCAAACATACCAAAATGCAGTATCTCCAGCCAGGGAAATCCTCAAGCCGTGCCTGGGTCAGTCACTGGAACAAATGACAAGGAGGCTGTCAGCAACCGCACTATTTATACAAACAGAAGCTAGCAATCATAATGAGCTCGCTAATGGGGAACAATCACTGAATCGTGGCTGAAATTATTCCTATTGAATGTAACGATCGCCCATTAACGTGGTAATATGCATACATTGACATTATAATAGGGTCTATAATTCTAACGTAACGCTTCACACAACAGCGCTGACATTATAGCTACCAATATTAGGCTGGTTAAGTGATCACTAGCTAAAGTAAATGATCAATGCTCTTTACAAACACCACGAAGCATTGTCAGCTCAAAATCAGCAGATTATTCTGTATTTATAACGTGTCATGAACATTCTGGTGCTTACTGTCATCAAGATTCACAGCACTTACCACAGTTTATTCAGCAGGTAAAGTTTGGCGGGCGGCTGATGCACTTGGTGGAGGACACCAAGTGGAGGACACCAAGTGCACCAAGTGAAAAAAAATAAAATAAATGAAATGCTTGAAACTGGGACTTTTCCGGGGACCGTTTGTTGCCGGGGACAGGTCATCCAAACCGGGGGCTGTCCCTGGAAATCGGGGACGTCTGGTCACCGTATAGCAGGAGTAAAGACGTTAGCAGGAGTAAAGATGCTAGCAGGAGTAAAGATGTTAGCAGGAGTAAAGATGCTAGCAGGAGTAAAGATGCTAGCAGGAGTAAAGATGCTAGCAGGAGTAAAGATGCTAGCAGGAGTAAAGACGTTAGCAGGAGTAAAGATGCTAGCAGGAGTAAAGATGCTAGCAGGAGTAAAGATGCTAGCAGGAGTAAAGATGCTAGCAGGAGTAAAGATGCTAGCAGGAGTAAAGACGTTAGCAGGAGTAAAGATGCTAGCAGGAGTAAAGACGTTAGCAGGAGTAAAGACGTTAGCAGGAGTAAAGATGCTAGCAGGAGTAAAGACGTTAGCAGGAGTAAAGACGTTAGCAGGAGTAAAGACGTTAGCAGGAGTAAAGATGTTAGCAGGCTAGCAGGAGTAAAGATGCTAACAGGAGTAAATATGTTAGCAGGCTAGCAGGAGTAGACGTTAGCAGGAGTGCGGCGTACGCACATCCTATTTATTTACAGACGGAGGGGCCAGAAATAGAACATGAGAAGAAAGCAAATACCCTGGCTGATGTTCCCATGCATCCATTCTCTCTCTCTCTCTCTCTCTCTCTCTCTCTCTCTCTCTCTCTCTCTCTCTCTCTCTCTCTCTCCACCCCCCCCCCCCCTTTCTCCCTCTCTGTCTCTCCCCTTCTCTTTCTGTCTCTCTCTCTGCCTCTCTCTCTCTGTCTCTGTCTATCTCTGTCTCTGTCTCTATCTGTCTCTGTCTCTTTCTCTCTCTCTCTCTGTCTCTCTCTGCCTCTGTCTCTCTCTGTCTCTCTGTGCTGCAGCTGGAGAATCTGATGCTGGATAAAGACGGCCACATCAAGATCACAGACTTCGGTCTCTGCAAGGAGGGCATCACCGACGCCGCCACCATGAAGACCTTCTGCGGCACGCCTGAGTACCTGGCACCAGAGGTCAGAGGTCACACACTAACACCACAGCGCTGTGCTCAGCAGAGCACACTCTGTTAAAAGAAATCTACTGTCTAGACCAGACAAGTAGAGTACAGAATCATCTATTCCCGACTCGCCTATTACTGCTCAGTCTGCAACGGCACGCCCTCCTGAACGTGACCCAGCTCATTACAGTTAATGTAACGCTAATAAAGATGAGGTGATCCTAACCTAGAAGTATCCGTACTTTACGAGAGTGACTCAATCCCTGCTCTCCTTTATGTGCTGATTGGCAAATGTCCTTATTACCCCCCCCCCCCTCCTCCTCCTCTCCCTCCCACCTCATCCCCCCCTCCTCCCTCCCCCTATCATTTCTATTTTATTTTATTTTATTGTTCTATCGTCACTTTACTCTTGTTGTTTGTGAGCTGCCGTAACACCTCTCTAAGTATCGACCTCTCTCTATCTCTATCTATCTCTCTATCTCTATCTATCTCTCTATCTCTATCTATCTATCTATCTATCTATCTATCTATCTATCGACCTCTCTATCTCTCTATCTACCTCTCTATCTACCTCTCTATCTATCTATCTATCTATCTATCTATCTATCTATCTATCTATCTATCTATCTATCTATCTATCTATCTGTCTATCTATCTATCTATCTATCTATCTACCTATCTATCTCTATCTATCTACCTATCTATCTCTATCTATCTCTCTATCTATCTATCTCTCTATCTACCTCTCTATCTATCTACCTATCTATCTCTCTATCTACCTATCTCTCTCTATCTATCTATCTACCTATCTCTATCTATCTACCTCTCTATCTCTCTATCTATCTACCTCTATGTATCTCTCGCTCTCTCTCCATCCATCCATCCAGGTCCTGGAGGACAATGACTATGGCCGTGCGGTGGACTGGTGGGGTCTGGGGGTGGTGATGTACGAGATGATGTGCGGCCGCCTGCCCTTCTACAACCAGGACCACGAGAAGCTGTTTGAGCTCATCCTGATGGAGGAGATCAAGTTCCCCCGGACCCTCTCCTCAGACGCCAAGTCCCTGCTGTCCGGCCTGCTCATCAAAGACCCCAACAAACGGTACACACACACACACACACACACACACACACACACAGACACAGACACAGACACACACACAGAACGGGTGAATGAGAGGCCATTGTAAAGCGCTTTGGAATAAGGATCTATGTAAGTCAGTACAATTACCATTTACACACAGACACACACAGACACACGTGCTGCACACACTCACACACACACACACACGCACACGCACACACACACATACTCCAACAAACACACGCACAGATATATGCAGATGCGTACACACACAGACAGAAGTTGTTCTAAACCCTAGTGAGAACTCCTTCACCCCTCTGTCAGCCACACACACAGACAGATACACACACACACATACAGACACATACAGATGTGAGTATGCGCCGAAACACACACACGCACACAGAAGTTGTTCTACTAAACCCAGGTGAGTGAAGTGAGAGCTGTTATGATTCCAGGATTAGAAACAGGCTGGTGTTATTTTAGTCTCATCACAGAGGCTCGTCACATCAAGGAGCCTGAGTCTGATGTCTGCTAGCGTGACGTGGTCTGTGTCTCTGACAGGCTGGGCGGGGGGGGGTCTGATGTCTGATGTATTGAGGTGGTCTCTCTGTCTCTACAGGCTGGGCGGGGGGCCGGACGACGCCAAGGAGATAATGCGTCACAGCTTCTTTGTGGCCGTCGACTGGCAAGACGTCTACGACAAAAAGGTGAGGGGAGGAGGTCTGTGTTCTAACAGTCTGCACTTAGCCTGACTGTGTTACGGCCAAGCTCCACCTGCTGCGTTGCGTCAACTCGCCATCGGCGTTGCGTCAACTTCCCGTTGTCCAAGCTCCACCTGCTGTGTTGCGTCAACGTCAACGTTCTACTCTAGCTCCACTGGCTAGCTCGTACTTGGAGCTGTCCGTGGTACCACGTGGTACAATTGGTCTCATTGTGACGTCTGCGTCCACCGTCAAAAATCAAACTTTTTTGAATGTCTACTTTGGACGCAGCCATCGGACGCAACGCTGACGCAACGCAACGCTGACACCACGCAGCAGGTGGGGCACCTTTCATTGATTACCATGCATTTCAGACGCAACTCACATTAGACGCAACGCTGACGCAACGCTCGATGGCCATGGTGGAGCTTGGCCGTTAGGCTGCTGAGCTAAAGCTAAAGCTAGGTTTCAGCGTAGTCGCTAAGGCAAGACTTTGGGTCGGAGGCAGGGTTATTATTGAACTACGTCTGTTGCACGCACGCACACACACACGTGACAGTCCTGTCCCTCTGTCCCCTCCAGCTGGTCCCACCCTTCATGCCCCAGGTTTCCTCTGAGACAGACACCCGGTATTTTGACGAGGAGTTCACGGCACAGACCATCACCATCACCCCCCCGGAGAAATGTGAGTACCCCTCAGCTACCTCCGTCTCGGGCCAGGAGGTTTTTTTCCCCGACCACCTGACTAGGGAAACGTCAGGGCCCTAGTGGATGTTAAAGTACAAGATCGCCACGGAAACCAGTATTGTTAAACATCGATTAAGATGTACAGTATGAACTGGTACTTTCCCTGACCAACATGTTGTTCTTTCTCTCTCTCTCTCTCTGTCTCTCTCTCTCTCTCTCTCTCTGTCTCTCTGTCTCTCTCTGTCTCTCTCTCACTCTCTCTCTCTCTCTCTCTCTCCCTCTCTCTCTCTCTCTCTCTGTCTCTCTCTGTCTGTCTCTCTCTGTCTCTCTCTCTCTCTCTCACTGTCTCCCTTTTTCTTTCTGTCTCTCTCCCTCCCGCCCCCCCCCCTCCCTCTCTCCCCCCCCCTCCCTCCAGACGACGAAGACGGGATGGACGCGGGCGACAGCGAGCGGAGGCCTCACTTCCCACAGTTCTCGTACTCGGCCAGCGGGCGTGAGTGAGTGAGTGAGTGAGGTCATCACCCCGCGCCAGCCAAGCCAGCCAGCCAGTATCGTCGCCCCCATTCGAGGAAAACACGTAGCCATTTTAGGAAAAGTCTCCCCTCTTTTCTCCTTCTCTGTAACCACGTCGTGCAGCAGGGGGAGAGGCCGTTCTTGTTCTTAGGGACTCTAAAAGGGGTATTTGCACAGTGGGCTCGACTCAGACCAGTCTCCCCACACTAAAAAAAAAGAAAAAAAAGGAAAAAAAAAGAAAAAGAAAAAAGTCTCCTACATTTTCAACGCTATTTACTGCAGAAGGCAATGTTGTTGTTATTTATTTTTATCCGTCAGTATTAGGTTGTTGTTGACCTGTTACATTCTTCTTCTTCTTCTTCTTCTTTCTTTTTTCTTTTTTTTGTCCTCCTTTTCTTTCTTTTTTTCTTTTCTTTTTTTTGCACTTGGTTTGGAAGAGCCGTACGAGGGAACAAAACCAAAAATGTTGCCTTACGTTTGCAGATGTTTCCTATCATACAGACAGGGTGGGGGGGCGGCGGGTGGGAGGGAGGGGGGAGGTAAGGGTGGAGGGAGGGAGGGAGGGGTGGGGAGGGAGGGAGGGAGGGAGGGAGGGAGGGGGGGGGCGTTCCTAGTTGAATAAGTGCATGGCTCGTGGTTCATCCCAACCGTTATTATTTTTCGCATATATCGCCATGGTAGCGCACATTCCCCAATCCCATGGCAACGAGAAACGCTGTCTATGAAGAAAAAAGAAGAAAAAAAACTCTACAAAAAAAAAAAAAGGACTGAACGAAGGAGGACTTGGTTTCATTGATTCATTGTTGCAGTGTTCTTTATTTCTTTTCTTCTTCTTTTTCTTTTTTTTCCGTTGTTGTTCATTTCTGTATTATCGCTATTTTCATTTCCAGACGACAGATATGTTATTTTTAGTTTTGTGTATGTTTGAACAGAAACACTAAACTGCCAGATAGCTGCACGGGTTCACTCAGGCACCGCAGAGCACAACCGTATTCAACTCAGCAACCGGTTCAGCTTTACACCCATCAGGGATTCAAAAGCTACTATACTATATAAACAGGCCAGGGGCCAGACACTGTTCAAAAATACTCTCAAATACTCAAATACTCTCTAATACTTTGATCGTTTGCTTGAGTCTGCCAGATGAGTGAGCAGGAGGACTTCTGGGAACTACGATTTTGGTTTCCGTCGCGCCAGGCAAACTCAATCAAGCCCAGATAAGTGTTCTGAGGTGATTTTGAATACTGTCGTGACCCTGGTCTGATGTTAACACAGGCCTTTTTGCATCGTTTCCACAGTCATTTGATTTATTACGGTGTTTAATTCTCATAGCTGTAGATCTAGTATGGATGTTTACACCAGGACCGTGGCTTATAGAGTACATGTCCACCTTATGCTGTCATAACACACATACACACACACACACACACACACACACACTCCTAACACACACACATACTAACTCTAACGTCAGAGTCTGAGATTTACAGATAGGGTCTGTGACAGACTATGGAAAAAAAAACAGAAAAAAAACCTCCCATGGACACACAAACACACTATTTTGATGTTCTTCCCCAAGTGATAGGAGCAAGGAAGGGATCAAAGGTTACTAATCATGTTGGGTGGCAGATGTAATTGAGCCATGGTGAGTTACAGGTAGAGAGAAAGAGAGAGAGAGAAACAGAGAGAAAGAAAGAAAGAGAGAGAAAGAAAGAGAAAGATTGTGTGAGAATGGTAAAGAAAGTATAACGGCTCCCTCACCTGTTGTGATGTAAATATGCAATGCCTTTCTTTACGTTATTATTAGTGGCATAACTGGCCAGACATGGTGAACCTTTTCTGGTGTGTGACTGTACTACTACTGTACTACTTCAGAAGCTTGATGAAGAGAACCAAGACCGAGAAAGAAAGAAAGAAAAAAGAAAAAAAAGACACTCAGAACTGGTTAAAAATGTAAAAAATAAATAAAAACAAAACAACGTCAAGATTGGACGACGTTACGTTTGTGGTTGATGATGATGATGATGATGTCGCCTCCTCGACAACGACCTACCTGTCTGTCCAGTCAGTGGTGGTTCCCATGGAGACGAGGGAGAGCGCCCCCCTCCCCCCCAATTCCCCCGCGGTCGACGGACCCCTCCAAGCTTGTGTGAGAAAGGAAGAGGATGAAGATGATGATGAAGAAGAAGAAGAGTATGAATCTAGTGTGTGGAGTATGCACTGTAAATGTTTCTTTTCCCTGTTGAAAGTCGAAGTGGGACCATGTTCAGTTTTTCACCGTGATGGATCAGTACAGTATATCAGGTTGTTATGGTAACAGTACCTACCCTCCCCCCCTCCTTTTTTGTACCATAGTACTGGTTTATTTATATGTTTGTGTCCTTCTATCTAGGCAGTGTTACCTAGTCCTACTGTTCAGAGTCAGAGAGAGAGAGAGCTCTCGTTGATTGGATGCGTTAACTAAAACAGCTCTGTTTTTTTATCCAGATGTTCATTTTGGGTTGTTTTATTTTCTGTTCATTTTTTTTTTCTTTTTTCAATTGTTTGCTTGTTTGTTTTCTTACCAAAACATTAGGGCAAGAACCCAATAGTGGACTTGCATTGCCGTGGTAGTATTTATTTTGAATTAAATTAAAAAGAATACATTTCAGGGTTTTCATGTCGTCAATCTGTCGTTTATTTTGCCTGTGGGATGTTTCAGGTCCCAGACATTACTCATACACATACGTGTATTGGAAAAGAATATCCCGGTTTTTATTAAGAATGGAACGTACAGCAGAGGAGTTACAGGTCTGAGGAGACATTATTACATAATTATATATGATCATATTATGTGACAGGCGGGGTTCGAACCAGGGTCTTCTACATGGCAGGCACAAGCGTCGACCACATCCTCCAACTCAGAGGACCAGACTTGAGTTTTCATGTCTCCTCCACTTCCTTCCTTCTCAAAGCACATTGGAGGAGAACATCTAAAGGGGAGGAGCCCAGGTCTTCTCATCCATGTGCTTTGAGTAGTAAGGAGTGGAGGACTGAGGAGACTGACCATGTTTCTAACATGAGAAAGGGCCTGTGGTTCCAGATCACCTCTGTTAATCAGACACACTCAGTCTGAGTCTCAGGCTGCGTTCGTAAATTCGCTCTGGAAATCTGATCAGCACTCATGGGATGCCTCTTGTCCAATCAAATGACTTGGTCGCTCTATGTTGTTGAACCCAGTGTGTGCTCCGTCGCTCTCAGAGTGAATTTTTTCAAACGCAGCCTCAGCAGATCAGGTCCACCTCTGCTCCTGAAGAAACCGCTTCTGCACTTCCCCTGTTTATCACCAACTGCCAAATCATTCCGTAACACTCGCCACCTAGAGCGTTCTATATGTGGTATCTACCTAGCAACAACACTTTGATTGGCTACAAAATGAAGCATCATAATTTATGCATTTCTGGTGAACAAATATTATACATATCACCTCGGCACACAATTTGGGTGACTTTATTTCGCCATCAGCACTGAATGAGTTAAACAAATCATCATGCAACACACGTTACAATACAGCAATGGAGGGGGGGGGGCATTTTATGTCTCTATACAGCCTTATAAATAAACTAAGACAAGTATTACTGATACTCTACTGTATGTGTACATCAAGGTACTGTATGCTATGAAAATAGGATTCACTTTACAAGGTTTGTTGAAACCAGTGGAGGCTGGAGGAGGTAGAAATCGGAGGACAGACTCACTAATGCATGGAATGGAATAAGAAATCATTCCTCGTTCAATCCCATGCATTTACAATGAGCCCGTCCTCCGATTTCTACCTCCTCCAGCCTCCAATGGTTGAAACACAATTTTTCAGTCAAACATTCTTGAGATTTTGAGATTCTGCCTCATCCCAGGCATCCCTTCTTCCTCTGGTACTTTTCCTTCAGTGGTTCTATCCTCCCTCTCTTCCTGTTATCCTCTATCCTCACGTCCATCTCAAAAGGCCATTGGAGGAGAAGGTCTGAGGTTCCGCCCCCTCAGACCTTGTCCTCCAATGAGGTTTGAGGAAGGAGGTGAGGAGAGGAGAGGAGGATGTGAGGAAATCAAGGAAAAAAAGGGTTTTGAGATTTGACCACAATCAGTGACTTTCGGAACCATTTCCTGTCTGGTTCTGCACCACTTCCTGGCATCTCCAACTACCAGTCCAGAGGTCAAAGGTCAATCCTCACTCTGGGATGGCGGGGGGCCAGTCCACGTCTACAGACTGAAGAACACAGAGACACAAACATCTCAGTCAATACGAGGCTTCTGACACCGCGTCAACTATGCCTTGGTAACGTCACCATCATTATGCATTTTTTATCATTTATTTTTTCCTTATTATTACAACATCGTCAAGTTATAGACAATACAACAGTTTTGCAGAATACATTTTGATTGTTAGCTATACCTCTACCCCCATCCCTCTACCTGCACCTCCAACCAACAGAATGATAACACGCATCATTATGTGTTATCTCAGTAGCTCTATATGGTATGGTATGTATGTTAGACACATGTGTGTTAAGGTGCTGAGCCCACCTCCACGTCCAGCTCCAGGATGTCTGTGTCTGTCTTCAGCAGCTCACACAGGTTGGGCTTGGTGCGGCCGAAGTCTCCGTGGACAAACTCCTTAATGTACCTGGGGACCGGGGTCAAGGAGGGCTAGTTGGGGGAGGTGTGTGTGTGTCTGTGTGTCTGTCTGTTGAGTGTGTACATGCCTGCCTGCCTGCCTGCCTGCCTGCTTGCGTCTGTGTGTGTGTGTGTGTGTGTGACTGTCTATCTATCTGTCTGTCTGTTGAGTGTGTGTGTGTGTGTGTCTGTCTGTTGAATGTGTACATGTGTGCCTGCCTGCGTGTGTGTGTGTGTGTATCCCTGCAAGTGTGTGTGTGTACACCATTGTGCACGTGTGTGTGTGTGAGTGTGTGTGAGCAGTAAGGATGCGTCCCGGCCTGGGTCTTCAGCTCCAGGGTGAAGTGGTGCTGGTCCAGGTAGCGTGTGTTCATGGTGTGGACGGCCCTCGTCCTCACGGCCAGCGGCCGGCGGTGCAGCACCCTGAGAGGGGTCTTCTGGGCGATCTTGAGGTCCTGGGACACACACACACACACACAACGGGAGACACACACACACCGTTACACACACACCGGGAGACACACACCGTTACACACATACCAGGAGACACACACACCGTTACACACACACACACTGTTACACACACACCGTCACACACACACACACACTGTTACACACACACCGTCACACACACACACACTGTTACACACACACCGTTACACACACATCCTACCAGATCTAAGGGTTTATAAAGTCAGGTTTATTTGATATACATTTTCATATACAGAGAAGAGAAAATGGCTGATATGAAGTATTACTAATGACATTTAAGACATCTTGTTGAGGGTTACACACATTCTACCACATCCACAAAGGTTTATAAAGTTATGAGACAAAATACCTTATATTAAGTAATAATGATATTTAAGACATTCTAGTTGGTAAAACATGTTTGATTAAAGAAAAGTTCTAGTGTTCTATGATAATGTTCTAATGTTCTAGGGTAACATTCTCGATTCAGATTTAAGGTTTAGAATCATGTTGGTTGACCATGAAGAGATAGTTGAACAGACAGTTAGTGGTAGTGGGTAGTGGTGGCCTAGTGGATAGTGAGGTGAACTGGTGATCAGAAGGTGTGTGTTCAAGTCCCACCTGGGAACACCACCACTTGTGTGCCCTTGAGTAAGGCACTTAGCCCTCAGTTACTCCAGGGACACTAATTGTAAATCGCTTTGGATAAAAGCGTCTGCTAAATGGTAAAAATGTATGGATGCAGTGTTTCCTCTATATGCATTTATTGGTG
Organism: Nansenia antarctica; assembly: GCF_963989245.1. Classification (NCBI taxonomy): domain Eukaryota; kingdom Metazoa; phylum Chordata; class Actinopteri; order Argentiniformes; family Microstomatidae; genus Nansenia; species Nansenia antarctica. The sequence goes on along the minus strand of NC_137686.1, from coordinate 7,684,892 downwards.
GCGGGCCGCCGAATTTCCTCCGCCACTAATTGATTCAGTCCACACACAAAAAATAAATAAAAATAATAATAATCCACCTCTGAACATTTTAGCTGATTAAAATATATCTGATCCTAGATCAGCGCTATAATGGATGTTGACTAAAAGTGCACCTAAATCCACGCCCATCTCTCTCTAACCGCTGATCCAAAATCAGATTAATGACATTAAACATTCAGTTGACGACGTGACACAAGGGCTACTCCTGATTGGTCTAAATGTGAACCGGCATGAGAACCGTGCAGACTCAACCATCCCTGCTCAGCAGTCTTACCTGCCAAAATGCTCGGGCGCCTGTGTTTTCTCCTCGCAAATAACGGGCTAAAAGTCACCGGTAGTACCATCTAAAAGATACAAAAAGCTGATCTAGCTAGCTAGGTGCACACATAAGATATCACGTTAAATAACTTCGGAAAATTAAACGAAAACAGCGACAGATGGATGGATTTTTCAAGAAAAAAGATGTCCCAGACACTTCAAACATTGCTGAAGCTAGCAGTGGCTATGAGCGATCCGAAACTGCATGGCTGGCAGGAGCAAAGGAGCTCGTTGGTGGATCAGCTAACAACGTTTATGGCGGGGTACCACCACCACCACCAGCTACAACTACAGCGGGAGAACAAGCAGCAGCTACTGTGCGCTGTGGTATGTACACCAACATATATTACTTTCGTTTGTTACTTTTATTTGGACTTTGGATTTTAAGACCACTTTAATTCATGAAAAGGTCCAGAGTTTCTTGTTGCAAACGGAGGAAGGACAAACAACAGGTGCGTTGAAACCAACACCCAATCATGCCAGGACGATGGCTAATTTGATAATTTTGATAGCCATCACATCTAGTTGAAAAACTGTCGCAAGTTGAAGAACTCGCGCAAGTTGGAAATACTCTGAAACTTTCGCCAAGTTGGACATACTTTTCCTGTTGTGTTTGAGACGGAGCCAAGACTGCTCGTTTGGAAGGACATTGGATCAGTGAGTAACGTAAACCTTCAGAGCTGATGGATGGAAACCGGTATCACAAGTTTATATTCTGTATATTCTATATATTTTTTTTGCCATCCTCCCTCTAGTTTTGGTTGAAATTAGGTCGTTGTTTTGAGCGCGCGTGCGCGTTTCATTCCTGGAGGAAACACTGCGATGTCTTAGTTAAGGAGACAGAGACAGTTAAGAGACAGTTGAAGAGACAGCTGAAGAGATAGTTAAGCGACAGTTAAGAGACATGTGTGTTCTCACCTTGATGTCGTGCATGAAGGTGATGTCTTCTTCCTGGATGGGCTTCAGGGTCCAGATGAGGGCCGTGTAACACTTGGTCTTCTCCTCCTCCCCCTCCTTCATATGGCCCATCGCCTCTCTGCGCACACACACACACACACACACACACACACACACACACACACACACACAGGTGAGATCTCTGTAGGTGTAGTGTGTGAGGGAGCAGCAGACCAGATGCTCACCTGGACACAATCTGTAGATCTCGAACTCTGATCTTATCTGACGACTGGTTGATGGTCTGTGAGAGGAGGAGACAACACTGTCAGTCACGTCCTGTGTGTGTGTGTGCGTGTGTGTGTGTGTGTGAATGAAAGCATGTGTGTTTATGAACGTGTGTGTGTGTGTGTGTGTGTGTGTGTGTGTGTGTGTGTGTGTGTGTGTGAATGAATGCATGTGCAATTATGAACGTGTGTGTGTGTGTGTGTGTGGGAGTGTATGAATGAATGTGTGTGTGTGTGTGTGTGTGTGTGTGTGTGTGTACCTCCTGCAGCAGTCGGACCTCTGCCTTAGTGAGTCTGGACCTGTGAGGGTTCAGCAGCTCCATGGCGAACGGTCGACCTGAGAGAGACAGAGAGACAGAGAGACACAGAGACAGAGACAGAGAGACAGAGAGAGACAGAGAGAGACACAGAGAGAGACAGAGAGAGACAGAGAGAGACAGACAGAGAGAGACAGAGAGAGACACAGAGAGAGACAGAGAGACAGAGAGAGACAGACAGAGAGAGACAGAGAGACAGAGAGAGAGAGATACAGAGAGAGAGACAGAGAGACGCATCACCATGAGCCCGTCCTCCCCCTCCTACCTCCGCCAGCCTCCCCTGACCCCAGCCTCCCCTGACCCCAGCCCCCCCAGCCTCCCCTGACCCCAGCCTCCCCTGACCCCAGCCTCCCCTGATCCCAGCCTCCCCTGATCCCAGCCTCCCCTGACCCCAGCCTCCCCCCTCTCCCCTCTCTGCATGCAGGCGGGTGTCTCACCGTTTCCGAGCGTCCGCACATCCACGTCCTCCCTCCCTGAAGAGGAGAAGTTAAACTCTGCAGACCCCCAGGGGAGAGAGGAGACAGGCGTTACTAATACATACCAGAGGGATTCATCAGTGTGTCCGTCTCTGTGTCCATCGACCCCCAACCTGAGGTTATTGTTTGTGTAGCCTGTTATCAACAAGGTGATTTGATACCACTCCATTCCGTCCATTCCAATGAGCCCGTCCTCCCATTTCTACCTCCGCCGGCCCCCCCTGGTGTCGACTCACCCTCGACCCCGAAAGAGACTCGTAGCGGGGCAGCGATCAGCTCCTCCACAGACGACTCCATCCTCCTCTCCCCGTCTATCACCCAGGGGGTCTGGGGCAGCTCGCGGGAGTACTTGTTGTACCTCCCTGAGGAACAAAGACGACGTCAAATGTTTTCTTCATTTCTTTTACTTACTTTACTTGCTTTTTCTTTTTTCAGTCCAACTTGTATACTTGTTGTTGTTTGTATTGGATAGAGACAGTGATGGAAGGAGGAGAGGGCATGGCAGCTTTTTTTGGGGGTGGCCAGATTTTATTCAAGAGGGCAGCAGCGCATGTACACGTGAGTGTCTAGCATCTGACGAGAATCCACAATTTAGAGTTTATTTGCTCTTCTGGTTAGATGCTAAACTGCATTTTGTTGTCTGGTACTTCCTCGAAATCGAATCTAATTCGAACCCTTGCCGACATTGTGTGCACTGTAGGCTGTGGAGGTGGACCACTGGACCACCCCATGCCCCGTCTAAAGTCAGTCGCTTGAGTTCTGAGTTCTCAGTTTGGATTGAACCCAGTCCAACTTTAACGTCGAGAATGTGAGATGAAACGTGACTGAAGCCCGGTGGTTGGCACCTGAAACCACGAGGGCGTTACCTAGCAACCTTACCTGCCACAAACACAGCCGTATGCAGACACTGGATGTCCTGGCCGATGGATCTACTGGCTGGCCGTGAAGGGGGACAGGGAAACTTACTAGACAGGGAGAGGGAGGGATGGGGGAGGGGGGGGGAGAGAAAGGAAGAGAAAGAGGGAGAGATTGAAGTGACATATTCAATATGAGAACATCTTTCAGACAGTAACACCAGACGCAGGAGGAGGAGGGCCACCAACAGTACTTACTCCAGAAACTTCTCATCTGACACCTTCTCCAGGGCTTTGACCACCGCCATCCTAGTGTAGATGGACTGGAGGGGGAACAGATGGAAGTTTAGGGACATGGAAAGTCACACAGAGGTCAGTAACATAGTGACGTCTCCAGCTGTTCCCTGACCTGTTTGGTCTTGGTTGGTTTGAAGCAGTCAGAGCAGATGACAGACCTGAGGAGACACACGACACACTTTACTAACATAACTAGTGTCTTACAATACGATTTGATGTATATGTTACATTCAATGATGATTTGATGTATATGTTACATTCAATGATGATTTGATGCACTTTGCTGGTTCCATGCCTTATCATATCTGTCAATCAATCAGTCATCCCTCTATCCAGTCATCCCTCTAAAAAAACGTTATCGTCCAAACAGGAAGTGACTTACAGGAAGTGACAGTCTGCGTCGGTCTCTGGGTGTGTGAAGCCCACGCCCACCTCAAACTCACACACTCTGAGACTCTGAAAGGAGAAACACCTGTTATTACACCTGTTATTATAGGTCGTAATACATCAAGGAGAAGAGAACATATGTTAACACATCATATCTAAATCGTAGGTTAACAAAATCAGCATTTAATTCTTCCTCGTTGGTGTTTCTCTGTGCATCAGAACGCTGGGCCCGACTACTTCCGGGTCAGGGGGGGTCGCTTGCCTTGGTTACTACGGTTACTCCCCCCAGCTCCTTGGAGACGAGGCCGTTCATGATCCACTTAAAGACCTCCTTCACCAGGATGACGTCGTCCTTGTCCAGACACATACTCTTCTCTCTGGCCGGCGCCACAAGCATGGGAAGTAAAAGAGAGAGATGAGATTACATGACATCACAATACTGAGGTCAAACGTAGGAGATATGGGCCAAATACCGCTAGTGTGCACGCCTGCTCCAGTGGAGGCTGGTGGAGGTAGACATCGGAGGACGGGCTCGCTGTAATGCCCGGGAAGGGAATGAGGAACGGTGTGTTTGATACCGTTCCTCACTCGGGTTCTGTGTGTTCCAACGAGCCCGTCCTCCGATGTCTACCTCCGCCAGCCTCCCCTGCGGGAGCATCCAGTGACCTCACCTCACTTCCTTCTTGACGTGGAGCCAGCAGGAGTGCTGTGGAGATATCCCAGATAAAACAATCGGTTATATATACGTCATAAATATCAGATCATACCTACCAGTATACCCATCATATACCTACCACTACCTACCTACATTCAATGATCTATATTTAGACCAGCGCCGCCTAGATTGCTGTTGAGATTATTGGATTTCTAATGACAAAAGCTTTGGGTTTTTTAGCAGGATCCATCAACTATGATTTCTCACGCCTTCTAGTGGTCAATCCAGCACACTGCAGTGTGCCATAGTCTGGCTAGGATGACAATAATGAACAGCAGATGGGCTGTCAGAAGATAGGCTGTCTCTCTCCTTCACGTTTCATACATTTACAACGACCCCCCGTCCTCTGGTTTCTACCTCCAGCCTCCCCTGGTGTGGACTCGTCAGGGAACATGGACTCACCTCTCTGACTAACAGCTGGGCCGGCAGGGAGACGGACAGAACCATCTGGTCAAACTGGTAGTTCTGAGCCTTCACCCCCTCTGAGATCTGCACATTCAGAACAGCAACAAGTCAATGCCTCCCCCCGCCCACTCCAGAGTTGGTTTAGTCCGACACCCTTTATAGCTACAGTTAGGATAATAATGATGATACTTGAGCTACAGCGTCGCCCTAGAAGAGCATTGGTGATCATGGTTGATCTGATGAGTAGCTGCCATTTTGAAAGTGTTGCATTATTTTGGCACCTTGTGCCTGGGGAAGCAAGTGGAAGACACAAGCGTCGATCACTATGCCGAGAGGACGTCCTCGTGGTCCGAGGGTGACGTGTCTCAGACAGGGCTACCTCCCTCTCCAAACCGCCTCCACTACATAGCTTTTTTTTACGTTTTTACATTACACTTTACAACCATTTAGCAGCACGCTTTTATCCAAAGTGACTTACAATCTGAGATTCCAGGGACAGTCTCCCTGGAGTAACTTAGGGCTGAGTGCCTTACTCAAGGGCACACTAGTGGTGGTGTTCCCAGGTGGGATTTGAACTCATGTCCTTCTGATCACCAGCCCAACTCACTATCCACTCCACCACCGCTACCCCTCTGTCTACGGCACACTGTGCTCCACCTCTCTGTCCAGAGCGTGATGTTTGTGACGCAGTAGGAGAACACACACCTTGGTGGCGTAGGCTTTACTACACAGCTCCTGCAGGACGCCCAGACACACCACACACACGTCCGGGTCCGCAGCCTTCCTCCCGTTGGACGCTTCCTCCGGAACCGCGGCGAGGTCACCCTCCGATTGGACGTCGGACTCTGTGGCTCCTCCCACCCTCATTTTCTTACATGGGGGATTTTCCTCTGGATGCCCCGCCCCCGGCGCCGAGGCGTCCTGGGATTGGTTGTTGTTGTCGCCATCTTGGGATTGGTCAGTGTCTGCGTCGGCGATGAAAGCACGGAGTTCCTGGAGTGTATCCTGAATGGGACAAAGAAACAAAGAAACAAATGTACATACGCATCAACAACGAACAGGCATGGAAATCCACATTCTTTTATTCAGTGCGTAACTGAACTCAACTCCAATCATAATGACGTTGAGGTTGAGTGACTCAACCTCAGGGGAGGCTGGTAGAGGTCGAAATTGGAGGACGTGTTAGATACCGTTCCTCATTCCACAATTCGATGCATTATAACGAGCCCGTCCTCTGATTTCTACCTCCACCAGCCTCCCCGGTTCAACCCAAATGTCATATCACTTGGGTTAAACTGTCCTGTTCTATTTATAGGAGTCAACTCTAGACTCAATATGGTTAAATGGTGACAGTCTTCCTGAGTGGTTCAGCCAATCAGGCTCAGCGGGGGGGGGGGGGGCAGACCTGGTAGGGCTGTCTGTAGGTCGCCTGCACCTCCACACAACAGAACCTCAGGACACAGCGAGCACAGCAGCCGGCAGCTAACAGCTTCTTCACGATCGCTCTGTCCTTCTCCTTCAGGGGCAACATTATAGCTGTTGATGGACAGAAAGGGGGAGACTGAAGGGGGGGGGAGAGAGAGGGGGAGAGAGAGAGAGAGAGAGAGAGAGAGAGAGAGAGAGAGAGAGAGAGAGAGAGAGAGAGAGAGAGAGAGAGAGAGAGAGAGAGAGAGAAAGGTCCATTGGGTTGCTCAGGGACGCATGCTGATTGACATCTGAAGTGCTCTTTCACAATCTTTTCGTGGTGTGATCATCTCGTACTTTGTTCTGTTATTAACTAAGTCACAGAGAGAGACAGAGAGAGAATACTGACTTGTTTAGAAGAGAACCTAAATGAAAGCCAAATACCAGACCCTAAAAAGTTAATTCAGTTATACAGCCGATTGTTGAAACTTTGTTCAGTTCAGTTTGTTCTTACCATAACGTTTCAGTTCTATTGGCTGCATACTTTAGTACGAGACGAGTGTAGGAGGAAATGTCTGACATTATTGATGACCCTGTGTAGCCTGGCTAAGCTAAGCTACATATATATTACTGCATAATAATGACAATATGAGGACTCAAATAAGAAGCACGAACTAAAAGACAACTATGAACCTACCTTGTGTGTAAGCTGACGAGTTGTAGAGAGTTGCAATATGGGTTTATGGAAAGTCAGAGAATAATTCAGTCACTTGGTCCCTCAGCATGTCTGGGAAACAAGACTTGTTTGGGGGCGGGTATTAAAGGGTTAATTCAGGTGAAGTAGACCAAACAAATCGAATCAGATGTAGACATCTGTGAATAACGGCTCATAAATGTATAGTAGGTGTCATTCAGACCAACACTACAGGTCGAGTTCATCCTCTTTAATTATATTTTCTACACAACATCATTCATTCATACGAAACATTTGAAATGTCGAGGTTTAACTGAGTTCGATGTGTACAATAGTCGATTACGACGGTCTTATACGCGCATGTTTAAATATTAAACCGCATGGCACATTTTCAGACAGCTAACACACGTCATATAGATGCGCCGTGGGTGTTGACAATAGGGTCCTTTTTTCCTCAAGAGTCGCAACCGGTGGCTTCTGGAACCTTCTAGTCTGAACGGGAGAAACATCTCCATCCGAACCCATCTGAACCCCATCAGTACTCTCCACAGCTCGGGAAACATCCATCCCGACCAGGATCAACTCGCTAACAACCCTAACCCTAAATTAGATCAAAAAAAGTAAGTCAAGATGCCTGAAATGATGTCGGCGCCCAAGATGATGAACGTCGGGAGGAGCAAAGGAGGGGCGTACGTGGACCGGGACAAGCCGGCCCAGATCAGGTTCAGTAACATCTCCGCCGGGAAAGGTAAACAGACACGGTTCTCATTCAGATTCTGCACCTGTCCTGACTTATCAACAGTCAACCCCTGAAGTTTGTGTTTGTCCAAGTTTGTCATATAAGACCCAAATGCGACACTCGCTAAGCTAGGCTAACTAGCTACAGTGAGAAGATGCCTCCCTGTCTGGGCAGAGACCCTTAACCCATGCTGCTGTAACCGTGACTCCACATTAATGTGCCTTATAGCAGATTTGCTAACCCATGCAGCCCTGTGTCATTCATTCAGTCAGTCATCAACAGGGACCCAGAAACATCATTCAACTTCACTGCTAAGTTCTAACTATGACTTGCATTTCCTGGGGTCTGTCTGTGTTTAGCCTGATGATGCTCTGGCTTTGTCTAGCTGGGTCATTTGCTCATGTCATGACGGCGGTCCTGCATGGCTGTTTAGGATGTACTGTAGCTTGTTTGCTAAAAGCTAGCTGTAAATGTATACAGATATTAATCCAGGGATGCGCTTGTCCCCATCACGAGTTTCTCTTTAGTCAACTTGACCATAAATGGCGCGCTGCTAGCTAGCTAGCTAGGATGGCTGGATGGATGGGCGGGTCCTCCATGCGCACAAGTTGACAGATCTTTTTGTTTGACAGCTGTGGCCGACTGCATCAGGACCAGCCTGGGCCCAAAGGGCATGGACAAGATGGTAAATACTCTCATAGCTTGGCTTCACTCTACCATCTTTGCTGTGTCATGTATGCTCTAATTAACGAGGAACTGATGCTTGTTGCAGATCCAGGACGGGAAGGGTGATGTGACCATCACCAACGACGGGGCCACCATCTTGAAACAGATGCAGGTGCTGCACCCTGCAGCCAGGATGGTACGTGCTCCAGAGGGTTAACCCACTGTGTTCCACCATGTTTAAAAATACTTTTGGTTGAAAGAAGAGACCCTTTCTCTGGGTCAAAGTTTTGTTTCCTTTCGAGGTGTCCAGAGTTTGACACTGTGTGTGTGTGTGTGTGTGTGTGTGTGTGTGTGTGTCAGATGGTGGAGCTGTCCAAGGCCCAGGACATCGAGGCTGGTGATGGCACCACCTCCGTGGTGGTGATCGCTGGTGCCCTGCTGGATGCCTGCTCCAAGCTGCTGCAGAAGGGTACGTGTTCTAGAACGTGTTCTACCGCTCACACCCCCTGCATGCATTAGTCTACGCCACTGTGGGTTGTAGTGTGTTTAAATGATCACCGAATGTATTTTTATATCCACTTAGTTTAAATTGCACTAATAGGTGATGACCACTGATTTGTAATGTCTTGATGAAGACAGAGATAGTCCTCTGTGGCTCAGTTGGTAGAGCATGGTGCTAAAAAAATGTATGTGCTCACTGCAATGTAAGTCACTTTGGATAAAAGTGTCAGCTAAATGGCATTATTATTAATAATAATAATAATAATAATTTGCACTGTCTAGTGACTGGTCTGCCGTTCCCCTGGCTGTCCAATCTCATTCCAGTGCCAGATTAACCTCAGTCAGCAGAAGGGCTGGGCCACAATAATGGCTCCTCCCTTTCGAAGGCCGAGAACAAGTTATGTAGTGTTAGAACTGTAGAGCTACTTTCTGCTGCTAGACAGATTATATATCCTTGAATGAGTGCTTGTGACATTTGCTTAATAAACTGAAATGCAGCAGTGGGGGGGAAAAAAACAACTAAATGAATAATAATAATAATATAGACAATTGACCAACCCATGAACTGTTATAGCGAGTATCAACTCACCAGCTGCCAAAGTATTTCGGAACACTCACCACCTAGAGTCACCCACGGCACTAAACAACTCCACCCTACAACCGAAACAATAACTAGCGCTGAAATCCATCAACGCGCTAACGGCGAGCCGCCCCTGTGCTCCAGGCATCCACCCCACCACCATCTCCGAGTCGTTCCAGAAGGCGGTGGACAAGGGCGTGGAGATCCTGACGGCCATGAGCCAGCCGGTCCAGCTGAGCGACCGGGAGACGCTCCTGAACAGTGCCACCACGTCCCTGTGCTCCAAGGTGGTGTCCCAGTACTCCAGCCTGCTGGCGCCCATGAGCGTGGACGCCGTCATGAGGGTCATCGACCCCGCCACCGCCACCGGCGTCGACCTCAACAACATCCGCATCGTCAAGAAGCTCGGGTGAGATGGGGGGGGTGCCAGGGAGGGGTGAGGTGCAGGGAGGAGGTAGGGATGGGTGAGGAGGGGGGGGGGGGGGTTGGTTATCGTCAGGGCAAAACTGAATCTTCCATGTCTGACTGTTAGGATCCAGAGTCCAACGTAGCGACTAGCTAGTTAAACATCTTCACTAGCTGACTGTCAGCTGCCTCTCTCTGGTTCTAACAGCTACACACACATATGCTCCTCTCTCTGGTTTGAGCACACGCAGGATGGAACCTTTGTCATAACATACGTGTGTTTGTGGCGTGTTTGCAGCGGGACCATTGATGACTGTGAGCTGGTGGACGGCCTGGTTCTGACCCAGAAGGTGGTGAACTCGGGCGTGTCCCGCGTGGAGAAGGCCAAGATCGGACTGATCCAGTTCTGTCTGTCCCCACCCAAGACCGACGTACGTCTGCAACACCACGTCCTCTCTGGTGTTTTACAGCAACTTTCCCCCGCTCCGTTTTCTCACTCTCCTCCTCTGTTTTCTTCTGTTTAAAATGTTCTATGCCTTTTCAATATCCTGATTCTCTCTCCAAGGCTATTCCTCTCATCCAACTCCTTCTCCCTCCTTCTCTCTTAATGTTGTCCTCTTTCTCTCCCTTCATGTTTTCTGTCTGTCCCTCTTTCTCTCTCCCTCCCTCCCTCCATGTTGTCCTCTCTCTCCCCCTCCCTCCCTCTTCATCTTGTCCACTGCCTCTTCATATTGTCCTCTCTTCCCTCTATCTCTCTCTCTCTCCCCTCCCTCTCTTCATATTGTCCTCTCTTCCCTCTATCTCTCTCTCTCTCCCCTCCCTCTCCTCATGTTGTCCTCTCTCCCTCCAGATGGACAACCAGATCGTGGTGTCGGACTACGCCCAGATGGACCGTGTGCTGCGGGAGGAGCGGGCCTACATCCTGAACCTGATCAAGCAGATCAAGAAGGCCGGCTGCAACGTGCTGCTGATCCAGAAGTCCATCCTGCGCGACGCCCTCAGCGACCTGGCCCTGCACTTCCTCAACAAGATGAAGATCATGGTGATCAAGGAGATCGAGAGGGAGGACATTGAGTTCATCTGCAAGGTACCACGCCTACAGGCCCGACGCCAGAGGTTGTGTGTCATGTTCTAATGCTTTGGTCCGCATATCGGGATCTGATGGAACGATCAGACTTTTTCTTTCGAAAAATGTGAATACATTTCCGTGTTGTTGAAAAACGACACGTCGCTAGTCAACTAACACAGCTTGTTTTGTGAGCCTGCTAACAGTGTATAGTGGTGTTTATAGTTAACTAGGTAGCAGTGGGGATTACTCACCCAATCCATTGCGTTGCAGTATTTTGGCTTGACTAGGGAGTTTGTGTTGTGATTCTCAACAACGTTGAAACGTAGTTCTGACATTTTGATTGGTTGCCGATATGCGGACCAAAAGACTAGAACGTGTCACATATACCAGAGATGCCACTCCCTTAGGAGATCACTACTGGCTGAGATGCCACAGAGTCTCCTTTATGTGACTGACCAATGTCCTTCCTCCACCCCTCTCCCTCCCCCTCCTCCCCCTACAGACCATTGGCACCAGGCCCATCGCCCACATTGACCACTTCCTGCCAGAGATGCTGGGCACGGCGGAGCTGGCGGAGGAGGTCAGCCTGGATGGCTCCGGCAAGCTGGTCAAGGTACCGTAACCCTGGCAACACCGTCACAATAGTAACCACCGGGTAACGTTGTCACAACAACAGTAACCATGGTAACATCCTCAAGACAGTAACCCCTGGTAACATCCTCACAACAGAGAGACACTGTGGGGGACAAACCCTCCAAACTTGACTTTTTCTTGGTTAGCCCCAAATATATATATATAAAAAAAAAAAAAGGAAATAGGTAAAACATTTAATAAGACAATCGTTAATGGATAAAAGACAGCTTAGATTTAAATATTTTAAGGGTTTGGGCCTGTTTGATTTCTTCAGGGAGTTTGTTCCAGGAGCATGCAGCAGCGTGACTGAAAGCTGCTGCACCGTGTTTTGTTTTCACTCTTGATTGAATGATTCGCTGATTAGTCTCAGCTGACCTTAGGGGCCTTGTGGGAATGTAGGGTGGGAGGAGATCTGATATGTATTTTGGTCCAAGACCATTTTGTGACTTGCCTTCTATACTGGTTTGGCATGATGGCATAATTTAAATCCTTCCCCTCTCTCCCTCTCTCTCTCTCCCCCCTCCCTCCCTCCCTGTAGATCACGGGCTGCACCAACCCAGGTAAGACAGTGAGCATCGTGGTGCGCGGCTCCAACAAGCTGGTGATCGAGGAGGCGGAGCGCTCCATCCACGACGCCCTCTGTGTGATCCGCTGCCTGGTGAAGAAGAGGTATGACTCTGCTGCCCCAGGGGAGGCTGGCGCAGGGGGACGTCGGAGGACGGGCCTCATTGTAACGCACGGAGCGGCATGAGGAATGTCTGATACCGATTCCTTGCGTTCAGCTCTGTGCGTTATGATTTATAGAACGAACCTGTCCTCCGATTTCTACCTCCGCCAGCCTCCCCCCCCCATCCTAGTTTTCTTATCTTATTGGAGTATGGTTTAACCTGACGGAGAGTCATTATTGCACGTGGCAGTTTTCATCTCCGCCAATCCTTGTTCTCACACTCTTCCACCTCCCTCCATCCCTCTCTCTCCTCTCTCCCTCCATCCATCTTTCTCCTACCTCCCTCTCCCTCCTCCTCTCTCTTCTCCCCTTCCCTCCATCTCTCTCTCTTCCCTCTCTCTCCTCCATCCCTCTCTTCCCCCTCTCCCTCCATCCCTCTCCCTCCCTCCCTCTCCCTCCACCCCTCTCCCTCCCTCCCTCTCTCCTCCATCCCTCTCCCTCCCTCCCTCTCTCCTCCACCCCTCTCCCTCCCTCCCTCTCTCCTCCACCCCTCTCCCTCCCTCCACCCCTCTCCCTCCCTCCCCTCTCCCTCCATCCCTCTCCTCCATCCCTCTCTTATCCCCTTCCCTCCATCCCTCTCCCTCCACCCCTCTCCCTCCCTCCCTCTCTCCTCCACCCCTCCCTCCATCCCTCTCCTCCACCCCTCTCCCTCCACCCCTCTCCCTCCCTCCCTCTCTCCTCCACCCCTCTCTTATCCCCATCCCTCTCTCCTCCACCCCTCTCCCTCCCTCCCTCCCTCTCCCTCCATCCCTCTCCCTCCCTCCCTCCCTCTCCCTCCCTCCCTCTCTCCTCCACCCCTCTCCCTCCCTCCCTCCCTCTCCCTCCACCCCTCTCCCTCCCTCCCTCCCTCTCCCTCCCTCCCTCTCTCCTCCACCCCTCTCCCTCCCTCCCTCCCTCTCCCTCCACCCCTCTCCCTCCCTCCCTCCCTCTCCCTCCACCCCTCTCCCTCCCTCTCCCTCCATCCCTCTCCCTCCCTCCCTCCCTCTCCCTCCCTCCCTCTCCCTCCACCCCTCTCCCTCCCTCCCTCTCTCCTCCACCCCTCTCCCTCCCTCCCTCCCTCTCCCTCCCTCCCTCTCTCCTCCACCCCTCTCCCTCCCTCCCTCCCTCTCCCTCCATCCCTCTCCCTCCCTCCCTCCCTCTCCCTCCCTCCCTCTCTCCTCCACCCCTCTCCCTCCCTCCCTCTCCCCTCCACCCCTCTCCCCCCTCCCTCCCTCTCTCCTCCATCCCTCTCCCTCCCTCCCTCTCTCCTCCACCCCTCTCCCTCCATCCCTCTCCCTCCCTCCCTCTCTCCTCCACCCCTCTCCCTCCCTCCCTCTCTCCTCCCTCCCTCTCCCTCCCTCCCTCTCCCTCCCTCCCTCTCCCTCCCTCCCTCTCCCCTCCATCCCTCTCCCTCCCTCCCTCTCCCCTCCATCCCTCTCCCTCCCTCCCTCTCTCCTCCCTCCCTCCCTCTCCCTCCCTCCCTCTCTCCTCCACCCCTCTCCCTCCCTCCCTCCCTCTCTCCTCCCTCCCTCCCTCTCCCTCCCTCCCTCTCTCCTCCACCCCTCTCCCTCTCCCTCCCTCCCTCTCTCCTCCACCCCTCTCCCTCCCTCCCTCTCCCCTCCATCCCCCTCCCTCCCTCCCTCTCTCCTCCACCCCTCTCCCTCCCTCCATCCCTCTCCCTCCCTCCCTCTCCCCTCCATCCCCCTCCCTCCCTCCCTCTCTCCTCCACCCCTCTCCCTCCCTCCATCCCTCTCCCTCCCTCCCTCTCCCCTCCATCCCCCTCCCTCCCTCCCTCTCTCCTCCACCCCTCTCCCTCCCTCCATCCCCCTCCCTCCCTCCCTCTCTCCTCCACCCCTCTCCCTCCCTCCATCCCTCTCCCTCCCTCCCTCTCCCCTCCATCCCTCTCCCTCCCTCCCTCTCCCTCCATCCCTCTCCCTCCCTCTCCCTCCCTCTCTCCTCCACCCCTCTCTCCTCCACCCCTCTCCCTCCCTCCCTCTCCCTCCCTCCCTCTCCCTCCCTCCCTCCCTCTCCCTCCCTCCCTCTCCCTCCCTCCCTCCCTCCCTCTCCCTCTCTCCCTCCCTCCCTCCCTCCCTCCCTCTCCCCTCCCTCTCCTCCCTCCCTCTCCCTCCCTCCCTCTCTCCCTCCCTCCCTCCCTCCCTCTCCCTCCCTCCCTCCCTCTCCCTCCCTCCCTCCCTCCCTCCCTCTCCCCTCCCTCTCCTCCATCCCTCTCCCTCCATCCCTCTCCTCCCTCCCTCTCCCTCCCTCCCTCTCTCCTCCCTCTCCCTCCCTCTCCCTCCCTCCTCCCTCCCTCTCCCTCCCTCCCCAGGGCCCTGATAGCCGGAGGCGCGGCCCCAGAGATAGAGCTGGCCCTGCGTCTGGCTGAGTACTCCCGCACCCTCCCCGGCATGGAGGCCTACTGTGTCCGCGCCTACGCCGACGCCCTGGAGGTCATCCCCTCCACGCTGGCCGAGAACGCCGGCCTCAACCCCATCTCCACGGTAACCGAGCTGCGCAACAGACACGCCCAGGGGGAGATCAACGCTGGCATCAACGTCCGCAAGGTGAGACTCATGATGTCGCCACGTCTTGATTTCTTCATTGGTTGAGGGTTTTTTTTGTGTTCGCCCAATGAGACGAGTCCTTGTTTGCTGACCTGTCGGCGGCTCCGTACCTTTGAGTTATTATGTCAGTTTGACTGGTTTATGCATCAATGACTAAAAACACTCGCTAAAACCTCCCGTTTTAGTTGTGCTGTTATTTTATTGTGATGTATTGTTATGATCTGGGGCGTTTTGGGGCGTGTCTAACTCTTATCTCTCTCTCTCTCTCAGGGTGGCATCTCTAACATCCTGGAGGAGTTGGTGGTGCAGCCTCTCCTGGTGTCCCTCAGCGCCCTGACCCTCGCCACCGAGACGGTGCGCAGCATCCTCAAGATCGACGATGTGGTCAGTCTCCTCTTTTTTCTTCTTCAGCTCATTCAGCAAGGGGAATAATGGCTGCGTTCGTAGATTCGCTCTGGAAATCTGATCAGCACTCATGCAATGCCTCTGGTCCAATAAAATTACGTGGTCCCTTTATGATGTTGAAGCCAGGGTGCGCTCCGGCGCTCTCAGCGAATTTACGAACGCAGCCAAAATCTCCCTAGGGTGACTTTATTCACCAAAGAATGCATAGATTATGATGCTTAATTTTGTCAGAGTGTTGTTGCTAGATAGATACCACATAAAACACTCTAGGTGGTGAGTGTTCCGGAACTTTTGGGCAGTTGGTGGTTTAGTCTCCGAATCTCATCTAATTAGATATTCATAGTCATTATGCGCTTGTGCTTCAAAGCAGCAAAAAAAATATTCTTCACAGGAAGAAGGGATGCGTGCGTAGAGGGGGCTCAGATCCTAGTAACCGTGGATCTTCAGGGCCCACTTTCACCCCAACGTTAGTGTTCTCTATGAATATCCACTGAAACATGGTTTTTTTCCCTCCTCTTCCAGGTCAACACCCGATAAGAAGGTCCCCTTAGCCAACGTACCTGCCCTGTGTACCTGTTACTGCAGCTGCTTGTGCCGCAAGGGATGCTGGGACGCTGCTTGCCGAAGACCCGTCTGTCCAGTTGTCCTCTATAGTTGTTGCGTTGCATAAATTAATAAAAACCGTTCGTTTTTTTTGACACTCCATTCCTGGTCTTTGTGGTTTGTGTTGTTGGCTACAGTTGTTGCTGGGTTACACTTGAGCCATTCAGCAGGCGCTTTTATCCAAAGCAACTTAGAGTAAGTACATTTGTCTAAGTAAGTGAATCAACTACAAATCAGCCATCGTAAGTAAAGTGCCATCGGCCATCACAGTGCTAGGGAAAGGAAGAGGACTAGTTAGGGTGTGTTATGTTTTAGCTACTCTACAGCCCTTATACATTGTTACCAGGTTTATACTGAGGTTGTTACCGTAAGCTGCCAGAATGCTGGTGAAGTTGCAACTGTCAGCCGGAGAGGAAACATGGCCCAAACACTGCATCCTAAGTCTGTGTGATAGGTTCAACTCACTGCACCCCTAATCAGTCAGTGTAATAGGTTCAGGGTTTACACTGCACCCCTAATCAGTCAGTGTAATAGGTTCAGGGTTTACACTGCATCCACAGAGTGTAATGGGTTCAGGGTTTACACTGCACCCCTAATCAGTCAGTGTAATAGGTTCAGGGTTTACACTGCACCCCCAGACAGTGTAATAGGTTCAGGGTTTACACTGCACCCCCAGACAATGGGTTCAGGGTTTACACTGCACCCCTAGTCAGTGTACTAGGTTTAGATGTGAGTGTTGGGACACCACAAAATGGTGTTTACACCAGATGGTGTTTGCTGTTTAACTGCCAGCCTTGATTGAGTTGAGGGGATAAGGTCATTTAATCCTGGGGGGTATTCCATCTACATTGCTAAAGCAGGAAAAAGTAATCACAATCAACACTTGTATTGATAAAATGTGATATCATTTGTAAATGCATTTTTTGGAATGGAATATAGAAATTGCTGAAAAATCAGTACACTATCATGTCGTCACTCATAACATGTCATTACACTTCTACAATGATGTCGTCGCATTACAGTAATGTACAGTTGCAGCTTCCTCCATAGCCTTTGCATGCAGTCGGATGCAACTGGCGGATCACAGGGCTCTGAGGTTCATTCACTTCCTGAAACACTTGGGTCACTTCCTTCCCAACCAGGCGACGCGTCTCCGTTGCTGCGGGGCGCACCTGCTGCGCTTTTTATTTTCTACCCGGTCGAGGGGCGCCGTGGCAGAGTCTCCCTACCTGGTAACTAGTTGAAAGTTTGATAACAATAAGATAAGAAAACTATGGCGAACGCCCATCGCAACAACGTCTTGGTAACTTCGTGTCTGAAGACACCGGTGGACCCGCACACCGGAGCCCCGCTGGCGCAGTACGAGAGGCAGAGAGCGGTGCCTTACCCTAACCCTAACCTTTACTCACACACGCGTCTGATGGACAATAGACACTACGAGAAAGAGGTAGGAGGATGGAGATAACAGGAACACCAACTGAGTTAACAAGATGTATTGTTGAAGTGGATGATCGTAGTTTGTAGGAACCTGACGCAACATTAATCTGTCAATCTCCTTCCTCACCCCGCCCGGATAGACACATTAATCCACCACCCAATCTTACCTCCTCTCTCTTTCTTGTGTGACTCACTGATCATAGACAACATTGGGTGTGTTGTTTTTGCATTTGGTCCCCAAATGGTATCAGGGTTAGGGTTTACCCTACTACAATGTAATGTCTTTGTGAGAATGAAAATGATTAACTTCAACGCCCTGGATGACACTGACTGTATTGTGTGTGTGTGTGTGTGTGTGTGTGTGTGTGTGTGTGTGTGTGTGTGTGTGTGTGTGTGTGTGTGTGTGTGTGTGTGTGTGTGTGTGTGTGTGTGTGTGTGTGTGTGTGTGTGTGTGTGTGTGTGTGTGTGTGTGTGTGTGTGTGTGTGTGTGTGTGTGTGTGTGTGTGTGTGTGTGTGTGTGTGTGTGTGTGTGTGTGTGTGTGTGTGTGTGTGTGTGTGTGTGTGTGTGTGTGTGTGTGTGTGTGTGTGTGTGTGTGTGTGTGTGTGTGTGTGTGTGTGTGTGTGTGTGTGTGTGTGTGTGTGTGTGTGTGTGTGTGTGTGTGTGTGTGTGTGTGTGTGTGTGTGTGTGTGTGTGTGTGTGTGTGTGTGTGTGTGTGTGTGTGTGTGTGTGTGTGTGTGTGTGTGTGTGTGTGTGTGTGTGTGTGTGTGTGTGTGTGTGTGTGTGTGTGTGTGTGTGTGTGTGTGTGTGTGTGTGTGTGTGTGTGTGTGTGTGTGTGTGTGTGTGTGTGTGTGTGTGTGTGTGTGTGTGTGTGTGTGTGTGTGTGTGTGTGTGTGTGTGTGTGTGTGTGTGTGTGTGTGTGTGTGTGTGTGTGTGTGTGTGTGTGTGTGTGTGTGTGGTAAATGTAATTTGAGATGGCCTGATCTAATTACATTTTACATGTATAATTTTTGGCTTTTAGCAGATGCCTTTATCCATTTATTGTTTAAAGTAGGTGAATCATCTATCCATCGGTCATCATAACAAAAAGTAATCTATGCTAGGACCAGGGGCCTTTAAAAAAAAGTCTCTGGATCTAAAAATCTAATCTGTATGTAGTCTAAACTTAATAATAGCCCATCATATCACATTATTCTTGGCAGGTTAGTGTTAAAGATGATAGAAATCCAGCTCATATTCAGTTAATATTGCCTTTAAATTACTAAATAATTAAATTATGATTATATAATGATTAAAGCACTTTGAGCTGCAACGTTTGCAGGAAAAGTGCTATACAAATAAAAGTTATTATTATTATTATTATTATTATTATTCAGAATTTCAGAAGTAGGCCTACTGTACGCTATAGTCTGCCATTGAGCATTGTCTATGAATGTGTGTGTTCTTATGTAAGATTTCACTGGCTCGCAGATGTAACAACCACAACAACAATAACAACAACTACTACCGGCAATTCATCCATTGTTTGTTTTTAGGTCAACCTGTCCGAGGGTGTCTGGGGATTTGACCTGCATGATTTGGCCAGCCTAACTATATCTGTCTCCTCTCGGACTAGATTACTGTGACGTCACAGGGAGCTGCGGCCTAATCCTAAACTCCTCATTTCCTGCCCAGAGAACGTTGTTGTTTGTTCAAATCCCCTCTCTCTCTCTGCCTCCCTGGACGCTGGTTTTCTTTTGCTTACTGGTGATAACTGACATGGACACGGGTCTGTCCTGTTTCTCCTAAAAAGTTCTTTTGGGTCATTTTGGGGTCAGGGGAGGCTGGTGGAGGTAGGAATCAGAGGACAGGCTCATTGTGATGCATGGAACGGAAGGAGGAACGGTATCAAGCATGTGTAAAACCCACCAGCCTCCCCTGTTTTGGTTATAATTTGTAGCTGACAGTAGCAACAGCAGCTTGTTAACGTTGTGTATGGACACATGTACACACACACATGGACCTCCTCCTGCAGTACGTCTCACCTACAGATGAATGGAGGGGTCAGAATGACGGAGGGAGAGAAGCCAGCGTGTCAGTTAAATACTCCCTCCTTTGTCACACACACACACACACACACACACACACACCCACACACACACAGAGACACACACACACACACACACCTGCCCCCTGTGCCCTGCCATATGGTTCTGTCTCCCAGAGGGGATAATGAGCTTAGCCTGAAGGAGACGCCTTGTGTGACCGTCCCACCTCGTCTGGAGCTCATTAGCCCTCCCTCCCTCCCCCTCCCTCAACCCTCCCTCAACCCTCCCCCTCCGTTCAGCCCGCTAGAGAACACAACACAGTTGGCAGTTGGTATTTTTATAGATGGTTTATTGTGTTTGTTATCACTGTGAGTTTTTCATTTTAGTGTGACTTCACTGCTTGACAGCCAGCGTTTGTTTGTATTGCCAAATCCAATTTCCCTGCAGGGATTAATAAAATGTAATCTCATCTCATTTCTCATCTCAGGCCTACACGGTTGTTGGACATGGCTCAGAGAATCACTGTTCATGTGGTATCTGACGTACTAATCTTTGACTGGCACGCCAAGTCATGCACTGCTATACTCGTGTTATTTCGATTATTTATTACTTGTCTCTTGTCTTGTTGTTGTTTTTCTGGTGTGTGGGGCGTTTGGAACTTTTTCTCTTTTTTCTTGTTGCTGCAATGTCGAGGAACCAAAGCCTCAGAATTGTACTCTCTTATACTTGTACAATGTGATGTAACTTGATTCTGATTTACTGTGACCCACTTATCCAAGACACTCTTCTCTGGCTCTATCTAGGCCTAACTGACTGTATCTAACCTAACTGACTGTATCTAACCTAACTGACTGTATCTAACCTAACTGACTGTATCTAACCTAACTGACTGTATCTAACCTAACTGTCTGTATCTAACCTAACTGACTGTATCTAACCTAACTGACTGTATCTAACCTAACTGACTGTATCTAACCTAACTGACTGTATCTAACCTAACTGACTGTATCTAGACCGTATCTAACCTAACTGACTGTATCTAACCTAACTGACTGTATCTAACCTAACTGACTGTATCTAGGCCTAACTGACTGTATCTAACCTAACTGACTGTATCTAACCTAACTGACTGTATCTAACCTAACTGACTGTATCTAGGCCTAACTGACTGTATCTAACCTAACTGACTGTATCTAACCTAACTGACTGTATCTAACCTAACTGACTGTATCTAGGCCTAACTGACTGTATCTAGGCCTAACTGACTGTATCTAACCTAACTGACTGTATCTAGACCTAACTGACTGTATCTAACCTAACTGACTGTATCTAGGCCTAACTGACTGTATCTAGACCTAACTGACTGTATCTAACCTAACTGACTGTATCTAACCTAACTGACTGTATCTAGGCTGCATAACAGCAGTTACATCGTAACAACAACGTCAACGAGGTCGCCTCCGTTTCCCGAATGTGACGCCGATCTTGTCCATCTTTTCAAGATGGAGTACGATGACTCGGGGTCAGAGTTGGGGGACGACGACGCCCTCGGGAAGGGCAGCCCCCCCCGGCCGGCCAGGGACCACCGCCTCGCGGCGCCACGCGACCGCATGGACCTGAGGGAGTTCTGCTTCTCCAACGAGGAGTACTACCGCAAGCTGGAGGAGCTGAAGAGGGCCCACCTGGCAACCATGGCCGAGCTGGAGGGCATGTACCGCAAGAAGCTGCAGCTCAAAGGCATGCCCCCGCCGCAGGACCACGAGGAGGGGGCGCGCGGGTAGGATGGTGTGTGTGTGTGTGTGTGTGTGTGTGGGGGGGGGGGGTAGGGGTGTGTGTGTGTGTGTGTGTGTGTGTGTGGGGGTAGGGGTCTGTGTGTGTGTGGGGGGGGGGGTAGGGTTGTGTGTGTGTGTGTGTGCGTGTGTGTGCGTGTACACAAAACAGTCATGCATTCATAATGTAATGAATACTGATAAATGTCCATATTAATGTTTTATTATGTGTGTTACTTTCAAACACACTGCATCATGAACACTCGTTTTAATCACAGGACGTGCGTGATGCGGTCTAGTACAGTGTGGTCCTCCAGTGTGGTAGAGCATGGCGCTAACAACGCTTAGGTTGTGGGTTCGATTCCCGCTGGGACCATATGTACTGAAACATTTATTCATTCACTGCAATGTAAGTTGCTTTGGATAAAAGGGTCAGCTGGATGGCATATTACAGTGTGATACAGTTGTTTATTGATGGCTCCTTCCTGTTCCTGTTCCTCTCCTTCCTTCCTGTCCTGTTCCTCTCCTTCCTTCCTGTCCTGTTCCTCTCCTTCCTGTCCTGTCCTGTTCCTCTCCTTCCTTCCTGTCCTGTTCCTCTCCTTCCTTCCCATCCAGAATGCCATGGGTGAGGAGCAGCCCCGGAGCCCTGAGGCGCATGAGGAAGTCCTGCTCGGCCGTGGAGCTGAGAGGCTCTGGCCTATCAGACACCTCCGACGAGGAGGAGGAGGGCGGAGCCCGCGATCACTACTACACAGAGAAGGGCCTCCTCTCGTCCCCGAAAGAGCACATCAAGAACATGTGGCGGGGCTTCAAGCTGTCTCCTCAGCTCCGCGACCGCCTCACCTCCACCTCCTCCCTCCGCAGCCTCCCGGGCTCCACCAAGGGGAAGGGGCGGGGCAAGGGCAGGAAGCAGGGCCGCGGCAGCAACAGGAAGGAGTCGGAGGCGGAGGCGTGGCGGTCCAGGACGACCGTGCCCAAGCCCTTCCACATGACGGAGCGGGAGGCGGCCAAGCGGAGCGGCAAGACGCGCTCGGAGACGGAGACGGAGAACGACGCCCTCCGGCGCCAGCTGGAGGAGCTGACGGAGTGCCGGCGGAAGTTCCGCGCCAGCCCCGCGCCCGCCCACGTGCGCCTGCCGCTCTACGGGGAGCTCCGGGAGCAGCAGGAGGAGCGCCGGGCCGCACGGGAGCGGGAGCGGGACCAGCGTTTACGCTCGGCCCAGCAGCCCTTCAGCTTCCTGGAGCGCGAGCGGCTGAAGCGGGAGCAGAAGAAGGAGGAGGAGCGGCGACTGCAGGCCGAGGAGGCGGCGGGGGTCAGGCCGTTTAAGGCCAAGCCCGTGCCCCAAGCCGTGTACGACGCCGCGTCCGGCGAACAGATGAAGGAGGACCAGCTGTACCGCGCCATCAAGATGCAGATGAGGGCCCGGGACATGCTCCACAGCGCCTACATGCCGCCCAACATGGAAGCGCGCCGCCTCAGCGAGGCCAGGAAGAAGGCCGAGGAGGAGGAGAGGAGGGGGAGGAAGGACACAGGGGGGTCGGAGGACGACGGAAGCAGCAACGCTTCCTTCCCCCACAGGCCCAAGATTAACCGGGAAGTGCCGGACTTCGACGGAAGCTACCGGAGGTTCCTGAAGCTGGCGCAGAGCCGGCGGGAGGTGAAGGCCGTGACGGCGTTCGAGCCGTTCCAGCTGAGGACGTCGCAGATCGCCTCCAACCGCGACCGGGTCCTGGCCGACATGGAGAGGGAGCGGGCGAGCCGCGGCGCGGCGAGGCGGTGGCCCTACGTCAGCCCCGGGCCGGTCCGCCGTGGCGGGGGTACGCCCGGGTCCAGCCTGTGCTCCTCCCTCTCCGGCAGCGTGGAGCTCCTCCCGGCCAAGGTCACGGACACAGCGAAGAAACGCCAGGAGGTCGTGAGGTACCGCCCTCAGAGCAGGATGTGTTCGACCCTCCTAGACGAACTAGTCGGATTGTCGGAAATCCAGTGTTCCGTGTAGGAATAGCCCCTGAATAGTCCCTGAATAGTCCCTGAATAGTCCCTGAATAGTCCCTGGAATACTGTGGGGGGGTCTGTTGATCCCTGATTGGATAGATTCCTCTGGACGTCCCGTACGCATTGACTCCTGATTCCCTAGCAACCCCCATAACATCCGCCCCCACCCCACCACCACCACCACCACCCCACCCCCACCACTCCCCTAATAGCTCTCCTATGTCCCCCCAGCCCACTCCATGACATTGTCTATTCCCACCCTGGATCCTCTCTGTTCCACCCTGGCCTTCAGACCCCCTTCCTTGGACAAACCCCCTCCTCCAACCCCCCAGACAAACCCCCTCCTCCCCCCATGGTCTCCATCACCAGTGACTGGTGAGCCGGTCTGGTTCTCTCTCCACCCCCAAGCTGACTATGACTCCCACCACCCAAGCTCCACCTCTCTGTACCCCTGGCCCCCCACCTCCACCGTGTCCTCCACCCATGCCTCCCCCCCCCACCCCAGTGACCCTCTGCCTTGTCTCTGCCCTGGGTTAGAAAGCTGCTGGAGGAGAGGAAGAGGGTGGAGGAGGAGGAGGAGAGGCGGAGGGAGAGGCAGAAGCAGAGAGAGAGGAAGCTGCAGAAGGTGGTGTCGAAGCGCGCCCTGGCCAACGACCCCCACCTGGCCCTGTCACAGACCAACCATCACAAACTCAAACAGTTCAGGTACCCATGGCAAACATGGACCCCCCCCCATAGTACCCATAGCCCCCCCACCACCACCACCATGGCTGAGCCTAGTACCAATACCCCCACCCCTATAATACCCATAGACCCCCCCCCACCACCACCACCACCATGGCTGAGCCTAGTGCCAATACCCCCGCCACCCCTCCAACCCACAGCTGAGACCATCACAATCATTGTTTTCTTACCGAGTTTGTTTTTTCTAAAATGTGAATCTGTAGGGTTTGCAGTGTACTTATATTTTCTATAAAATTAGACACAACCTCATAGGCCTCTATTGTGACTGTTTAGTAGATCTGATGATCTGTCATGCATACAATCACACTGCCTGTGTCAGTGTGTGCGAACACACTTTACAATAAATTCATGTTTCCTGTATGTCTCTCTCTCTATGCTTGTGGGCATAAATGTACTATTGCTGACATAACCTTTTATCTAGTGCTATTTTTAGGGAATGTGTGTGGATGTCATAACAAACTCACTATAACAAAATGTAGGTCCAGTAAGCTGCCACTGTAGGTGAAGTCATTTAGTTGCTTGGGGATTAGGGGTCGAAGGTCGTTGCCGTGAGAACACAGGGGATGAATGGTGGCCTGTATGTGTCAAACAGGAAACAGGATCTTCAGCGCAGGAAGGAGTACAAGATGGAGATGGATGAGATCCAGCAGAGGGTGAAGGGGAGGCCGCTGCTGCTGGAGCAGGTTGCACAGGTGACACACACACACACACAAACTGACACAGACGCACACACAGACACACACACACACACACACACACACACACACACACACACACACACACTCACGCACACACACTCACGCACACACACACTGACACAGACACAGACACACACATACACACACACACAAACACACACACACACACACACATGCACACACACACACAGACACACGCACACACACACACACACACACACGCACACACACACATACACACACACACACACACACACACGCACACACACACACACACACTGACACAGACACACACACACACACTGACACAGACACACACACAAGCACACACACACACACACACACACACAAGCACACACACACACAGGTCAGCCAAGGGCCCTCTTCAAAGACATTTAAGATGCATCCTTCCTTCCTCCCTTAGTGTAATCACACGTGGTTGAATAGATGCAAGCAGGGTTCCATTACATAGACTTCAACAATCCTGTCTCACAATATTTATCCAAATAAGCCTGAATTTTTCTTTTGTGACATTGATGGAATACCCCCCAGATCACTGATTACTTCAAACAAGGGAGGGAATCAGGATGCATTTTGACGTTTTTCTAAGAAGGCCAGGTAAACTATCCAAATAAACATATAATAACAATAAACCATAGAAAGGACACTTTTCCATGTCTGCAGAAACCTCAGCAACGGGAAAAAAAAGCCCTAGGAAGTTGTGATGTAGAAGATAATAACTGTTATTATAACTATGTTATAACTACTTTCGCATGACTGTGTGGGGACACAGAGGAACGCCCAGCAGAAAGCGGAGAAGCGCTACGCGGACACGCTGCGGGGGTGTGGCCTCAGCGAGGACTTCATCAGCAGTAAGGCGCCCAAGGCCCCGCGCCCCGACAGCACAGACTCCTCCTCCACCGACTACAAACTCAGGTGACACACGTTAGAGACATAATATCATATATACGCCATTTAGCTGCCGCTTTCATCCAAAGTGACTTACATTATAGTGAGTGCGTACATTTTTCAGTATATGTATTCAGTATATATCATCCCAGTGGGAATCGAACCCACAACCTAAGTGTTGTTAGCACCATGCTCTACCAACTGAGCCACAGAGGACCACATGGCATCATGACATCATCTTATAATCTGGTACTACAGGGCTGGGCCGATCTGAGCTGAGCTGAGCTGAGCTGGTTAAGCATCCGCCATAGTGTCTGTAACTCAGGGGAGGCTGGTGGAGGTAGACGGTGGAATGAGGGATGGTACAACAACAAACAACATTCCTCATTCCGTTCCATGCATTACAATGAGCCCATCCTCCGATTTCTACCTCCACCAGCCTCTCCAGGCCAAATGACTGGTAAATGACCATGGTTTGGGAATTTTGCACCACTAGAAAATATCCAAGCCAGCACGGCACGGTTTGGCTCGGCCCTGTCCTGTGTACAACTCATTCTGTCAACATCCTTCCAAAGCTCGTAGTACTACAGGATCACGTTACAAACACTTACCTAACCAGACATGGTTCTCTTACACGTGTCGTACAGCGTTACAGTCTCAGCTGACCCATGAATAGTGGATGGTCACACGAGAGGGCGCCGCCCACAGATCCTGAACAGGTCTTTTTGTCTTTTTGAAATATTTCGTTCGCAGAATTATGTGCTGAGTCATTCTGTTGTTCCTTTGTTCGTCTTCCTAGTGACAAAGAGTCAGGTACACCTGTCGCCTACGGCAACGTCTACCTCGACGACCGTAACCGACAGTCTGGTGACTCAGAGGCAGAGGCCGAGCAGAGGAAGGGTGCTCGGAAAGGTCAGTCACAGTCCAAGAAGGAGGAAGAGCAAGATAGAGACCGTGATGAAGACACCGCGAGTGACCCGAAGGGGACAGACTATGGGAGTTTCCTAGAGGATGAGGATGAGGATGAGGATGATGATGATGATGACAGCTCAGATGACGGCTACCAATACTCTGAAGACGATGACCACGACTCAGAGGACAGCGAGCACGGCCCGCCTCAGGGAGACAGGAGTGAGGGGAGTGACATCATCAAAGGGCGCGAGGGTAACCATAGCGGCCTTAGCAACAAGAGCAGCCAGCACAGCCAGAGAAACGGTCACAACTCGGAGAGCGATGGAGAGAAGAACATCAAACCAAACCACAAGAGTGATGAGGAAGTTTGAAAATGTGTTTTATGTGTTTTATCAAAGGATCACACCATTGTGTACATATAATAGTAATAATCATCATCATCATCATCATCATAATAACAGTGTTGCAGGGATGCTTTTCTTATAGAGATGGGAAACTCAGTGAAGTGCAGGCCTGTACTGGTCTGTGTACCAGTGGAGGCTGGTGGAGGTAGAAATCGGAGGACGGTCTCATTAATGCATGGTGTGGAATGAGGAATGGTTCACAATGAGCCCACCTTCTGATTTCTACCTCCACCAGCCTCCCCTGCTGTGTGTGTGTGTGTGTGTGTGTGTGTGTGTGTGTGTGTGTGTGTGTGTGTGTGTGTGTGTGTGTGTGTTTACAGATTTGTATTTGTGAATAAAATGTGTTTAGGTTGAATACATTTTCAATTATGTATGATACACCGACCATCTAGTGAAGTTATATGGCAGTTAATTAAACAACTCCTGTTTTTATTCAGTATGCATGTAGTTTATTTATACAACTTACGCACTTTGAAACAGTTATACGTGTTTGGTGTATGATATCCTACTATATCCTACCACTGATTTGTGTGAATGTACACAATTTTCTTTCAATAATTATGATGATGATGTCTGTGTTTTCTGACTAGATATGCAATACCTCCGTATCTTTAAACGAACCATTATACGCAGAAATAAATGAGTATTTTATTTTTATTTTTAGCTACCATGGTAATGACGACTTCGCAATAGGCAGCGATGTGGAAAATGGAACATGTCTGTTTTGGTCCAGTACAATAAATAATTCTCACATTAAAAAAAACACGGATCTTTCCCTTTATTTGTGATGAAATATTGCCTGGGGGGTGGATCTGGATTCCCCCCCTCCAGCTATATTTTTTTACCCCCCTCCTCAACCAAGGGCAAACACAGCCGCATGGGCACCGAGGGTTGCTGACAGCGCCGTTAACCGGTAGGATGACAGGACAGCCCATGCATAGTGGGTGCGTTCGTAAACACGCTCTGGAAATTCGACCAGCACTCGTGTTCCACCTCTTGTCCAATCAAATGACTCGGTGTCTTTAGAACGTTGAACCCAGTGTGCCGCTCTGGCGCCGTCAGAGCAAATTTACGAACGCAGACATTGTCTGGGCGAGCCAATCAGATCGCGGGAGGGCGTGCGACATAGTCCAAATTTTACGCGGCGCCACGGGCCGAAACACCGAGATGGAATATCCCAGTCTCAACCGGTTCAGACCGGTCTTGGGTTTGAAGCATGAGATGAGAGGAAGAGCTGGGCTTCACACGCTCTAAAACCACCAACCGATAAACCGACATCATACTGGGAAATAGACTCAAACAATAAACTCCAGACTCTTTTATTTCGTGATTGGGTGATTATGAACCGGAATAACGTTCTAAAGTGGGACTCCGTAGACCAGTGTTAGCTTAGCTTAGCCGCAAGGGACCCAAGTCACCATTGACTTTCGCACCAGCAGGCTAACCCTGCTAACTAGCATCGTTAGCATCGCCTAGCATCGTTGCTCAGCGAGGTGTCTGTTAGAGTAAGTCCGTGTTTGGTTCATGGTCGTCTGGCTACAGGCACCACGCAATATACTGAAACCTCTCGTCATTAGAGGGGCATTTGGTCGGAGAGTTGGTCATTTATTCAGCCTGTTAGCCTGTTAGCTAAGGAGGAAGCTAGCGAATGTCAACCATACTAGGACCGTGTGCCATGAGATAGAGACAAAGTTTGAACACAGAGCCACAAAGTCACATCTTTACAATCCATTACAGCGCAAAGAGGGAAGGAAAAACAGGTAAGTTTAGCAGGTAGTTAGTTCTCCAGATGGAGAGGTTGGGAAGGGGAGCTGGGCTGGTGATGTTGAATTGGGAAGTTTTTAGCATTTATTTACCTTAGCATTCTGAGCTAACCTAAGCTAATTAATCAGACATTGGCTTCATTCTGCACCTGGGATCGGTTGATCAGATCCACAGGCTAGTCGAAAGGACAAACCGATCAGCTACCAGGCGAGGTTTGTTTTGGAGAGCTGTTTATGCACATGGTTATATATCTGTCTGTGCGTTTAGCCCCAGTAGCATCACGCTGCCCGACCTGCACTGAGGATGGAGGGAGGGGCTGCCTAGCCTAGTGGTCCCAGAAAAGGGTGTCGCTATTTCTTGCTTGTTTAGCGAGCGAGCTGCTCCCAGGCTTGTGTGGAGTGATGTCGTAATGTCCAAGTCACACACTCAATATTTCCCTTCATTGCATTGTTGCATGTGGGTGTATTGAATGAGAGTTAACCCTTTGTGGGGGGGGGTGTAAGCCCCCAGTGTTGGATTCTAGCTCAGGAACTCCAAACACTAAAGGAACTTGGGTTCTTCTGGTTCTTCTCTGCTTAGGAAGTTCTCATGTTCGAGGCTCATGTTTTTGTCGTGTGTGTGTGTGTGTGTGCTCTCTCCTCTAACAATCCCCCCTCCCCTCTCTCTGTCTCTCTCTCTCTCTTTCCAGAGCTCTATGCCAGCAGACATGACAATGTTGGCGGATCATGCAGCCAGACAGCTGCTAGACTTCAGTCAGAAACTGGACATCAATCTGTTGGACAATGTAGTCAACTCCATGTACTATGACATTGGATCACAGGTGAGAAATACCTCCCCCCCCCCTCTCTCTCTCTCTCTCTCTCTCTCTCTCTCTCTCTCTCTCCCTCCCTCCCTCACTCAAGATATCAGCTTTCCAGTGACGCAATCACTTTTGCCGCAAAACACAAACAAAGCTGTACTCATTTTAATTTAATTTAATTTAATTTAATTCTTAGTTATATGGTGTTAGAGGCAGCATAACATAGTGTGTTGTGCAATCTAACTTGATTGGGACCTTGCAGTGTAAAGAAATGCCCATCAAAGAAGTATATATTTCAATCTTCTATATCCTCCTATTCTCCTCTTCTCTATTCTACTCTCTTGTCTTATTGTTTTTATACTTAGAACTATTGCCATTTTTCTCTTGTTGCTGCAATGTCAAGGAACCGAAGCCTAAGAACTTTACTCTCTTATTGTTGTATAATGGGATGTGACAATAAACGTCTTTATTTTGTGATGTTCCTTAGCAACGGATGGCCCAGGAGGTGTTAACCAACCTGAAGGACCACCCAGACGCTTGGACCAGGGTGGACACCATCTTGGAGTTCTCCCAGAACATGAAGACGAAAGTAAGTCCCAGCCGGTGACAGACCCCTCCTCAAGCCCGTCCTAAATTGTGTACTGTAGCACAGACACTGGCAACCCATCTTCTAGTCCAGTCCTTATTAACGTAGTCAGTGCCGAGGGTGAATAAAGTCTCCCAAATTGTCAACTTTCTAGAGAGCCACGGGCGACTTTATTCACCAAAGACGCATAAATTATGATGCTTCATTTTGTAGCCAATCAGAGTGTTGTTGCTAGGTAGATACCACATAAAACTCTTGGCACACTAGGTGTTGAGCACTCCAGAATTCTTTGGCAGCTGGTGAGTTAAGACTTGTATTTCAAGTTGTAAGTTGTATTTCATGGATTAAATATCTATGAACGATGGATTGCACAATTCCTATTTGTGGATAAATGCGGAAGATGTCTACAGTGCAGTCTTCCACGTGTTCCTCCCTGGTGTTACAGAGGCCTAACGCGTGTCTTCTATCTCTCCCTACCCAGTACTATGCACTGCAGATTCTGGAGACAGTGATCAAAACACGTTGGAAGATTCTACCCAGAAATCAATGTGAAGGTAACAGCAACACTACCTGAGACAGAAGAGCACAATGACTCACTCTATAAGAAGGTGCTGTGTTGATGTCTGGACAGACACGTGTGTCGAAGGTTAAACATTGTGTCTTGTTCTTCAGGCATAAAGAAGTACGTGGTCGGCCTGATTATCAAGACCTCATCTGATGCAGCAAACGTAGAGGTGACGGGACTTCCTTGTTTTTATCTTACTCTTTTCTCTGTCTCTCTGTCTCTGTCTCTCTCTGTCTCTGTCTCTCTCTGTCTCTGTTTCTCTCTGTCTCTGTCTCTCGCTGTCTCTCTCTGTCTCTGTCTCTCTCTCTCTCTCTCTCTGTTTTTATCTGTTTCTCTCTTTCTCTCTCAGTTTAAATGTTGACATTCTGAGGTTGTACTCCTAAACATCATCTGTGTTTTCTCTGTGTGTTTTAGAAAGAGGGAGTTTACATCGCTAAGCTCAACATGATCCTTGTACAGGTAAGAGTCAGCCTCAGTAATCCTCTCTCCATTTTGGACATCAAATTCCCTCCATTTCAAAACGTTTGATTTGATAGACCAATAAACTCCAACAATGAATAATAATAGTTATACTGTATTGTTTCTCTCCTCTCTTCTTCTCTCCCACATCCCCCCTCCCTCCCTCCCTCCTCTCCTCTTCCCCCTCTCCAGATCCTGAAGCAGGAGTGGCCCAAACACTGGCCCACTTTCATCAGCGACATCGTGGGCGCCAGCCGCACCAGCGAGAGCCTGTGTCAGAACAACATGATCATCCTGAAGCTGCTGAGCGAGGAGGTGTTTGACTTCTCCAGCGGCCAGATGACCCAGGTCAAGGCCAAGCACCTGAAGGACAGGTAGGCACGGCAACGACTCACCTCACCTGACCTCACTGTCACAACGGGCCGCACTGCTGTTCTGTTTACTTAACATATAAATGCTCTATTTGGCTTATTTGGTTTTCCATTTCAAACAAGGTATGAAATGATATTACATTTCTATGCTGGAATATATATGGCGTATGCCATTTAGATGTCGCTTTTATCCAAAGCGACTTCATTTGCAGTGAGTGCATACATTTCTTTCAGTATATACGTCCCCAGCGGGAATCAAACCCACAATCTAAGCGCTGTTAGCGCCATGCTCTACCAACTGAGTCACAGAGGACCGCCATTTTGTTGTTGCAAAGGGGGCAATGTTTCCATTGGATTCTCTGATTGATTCTGTGATTTGTGTTTCAGCATGTGTAATGAGTTCTCCCAGATATTCCAGCTTTGCCAGTTTGTCATGGTAAGTGTTTTCCCCACATCGATATGCAAAACAACTACTTCCATCGCCATGGAGACGGCAGCACGTCTAAACTCTCCTCCTCCTCCTCGCAGGAAAACTCCCAGAATGCCCCTCTGGTCCACGCCACTCTGGAAACGCTCCTGCGCTTCCTGAACTGGATCCCCCTGGGGTACATCTTTGAGACCAAGCTCATCAGCACCCTGGTGTACAAGGTAAACACACACCCACCCTCCTCAAACCAGCTCTTCACAGCTGGAAATCACAGCCGTAGATCAATATGACCGTATATGGCTCTGCCCTTATATGTCTCTGCCCGTATATGGCTCTGCCCTTATATGGCTCTGAGCTTTATTGTTGATCAGCCTGTCTGTCCTGTGCACTCTGGCCTACAAGGTGCCTGGCCTCCTGAACAGTGGGACACCTGCTCTGAGGCTGGGAGTGAAAGGGATTTCCCTCTGCTATGGCTTTGGACAGCGTCAGTCAGCCCATCTCTTTCTTTTTAACTGTTTACCTGCCAAAGAGTTCCGGAACACTCACCACCTAGAGTGTTCTATGTGGTATCTACCTAGCAACAACACTCTGATTGGCCGATAAAAATTAAGTGTCATTCGTGCATTTTCATTTATTGAATTTGGGCAATTTGGGAGGGTTTATTCTCCCTTGGCCCTGAATGAGTTAAACTTCTCAGTTACACTGAAATGTACAGTATGAATGTACAGTATGAATGTACAGTATGCGTGTGTTAACAGCATATAAGCAGCGCGTTTGATGTCAGTTATATGACGTCTTCTAGAAACAGCCGTTTGAGCTCAAACCACCCTCTCACAAAGGCGCTCTTGCATTGGTCTGCTTGCAAGTGTCGTAAGAACCAGAGGCACAGTAAAACGAACGCTTACTTTCACACCGCGTTGCCGTAGCAACTTGGGCCAGTGGGCATTCAAACAATTCATTCACCCAGCAGCAGAGCCAGTCAAGTCATTCCTCAGGTCAAGCAAGTCACATCAACAAACACAATCATATGAAGTTCTGATGATCTACCCCAGTTTCTACATTTAAATCAGACAGTGGTCATGAAAAGTTCTCTCCTAAACTCACTCCAAAATGAACAACAAGAATAGTGTATAACTAAAAACAGGTATATACAAAATAAATAAATATATATAAGCTAAAATGTAAACATTGCTGACATTACTAAACATTACATAAAACTATTCAAGTATAATGGTTTTAGTCTGCCACTAAATACTGACATGACTGAATATCCGGCTACATCAAACCATGAAAACCTATTCAAACTATTGGAGTATAATGAGTTTTGTCAAGCATGAACTGACTTATGGGACATGCTATTCCGCTTATTTTGTCCTGTCCATGTCCACACTGGCTAGCGGCTGGTAGTGATCTTGCTGTATAGAAACGTGAGCTGGATAGCCACTTACAATGCTCTGCATTTGCCCCCCCAAAATTATTTGATAGTACTTTGTCACTCAATTGTGAGCGATGGGGTCACATTATTATGTTGAGCTGGTGGTTGACTGACAGCTGGCTGAGTTCCGGAACCTTCTTTCTGTGTTGTAGTTCCTGAACGTGCCGATGTTCCGTAACGTGACGCTGAAGTGTCTGACGGAGATCGCCGGCGTGAGCGTGAACCAGTACGAGGAGCAGTTTGTCAACCTGTTCACCCTCACCATGTGTCAACTCAAACAGGTACACACACACACACACACACACACACACACACTCACTCTCTCAAACAGGTACACACACACACACACACACACACACACACACACACACACACACACACACACACACACTCACTCTCTCAAACAGGTACACACACACACACACACACTCACTCTCAAACAGGTACACACACGCACTCACACACACACACACACACACACACACTCTCAAACAGGTACGTACACACACACACATTCACACACTCACTCTCTCAAACAGGTACACACACACTCACTCTCTCAAACAGGTACACACACACACACACACACACACTCTCAAACAGGTACACACACACACACACACTCAAACAGGTACACACATGCACACACTCAAACTGGTAGACACACTCATACATGAACACATACAAACACACACACACTCTCCCAAACAGAAATACACAGACACTTACACATCCAGACACAGAAACAGAAACACACCCTCTTTGTCTCCCTCTCTCACCATGTGCCAGCTGGTTAGCTATAGCTCTCTCTGCTGGTCAAGAAGCGCCAATGCATGAAAAGATGATGGAATAAATCTTTCTTCCCCGCTCTCTCCCTCTCTCCCCTTCTCTCACCCTCCTCCCCCCCCCAGATGCTCCCCCTCAACACCAACATCCGCCTGGCCTACTCCAACGGGAAGGATGACGAGCAGAACTTCATCCAGAACCTGAGCCTGTTCCTCTGCACCTTCCTGAAGGAGCACGGCCAGCTGATAGAGAAGAGACCCAACCTCAGAGAGACTCTCATGGAGGTACACACACACACACACACACACCTGAGTTGCGTTCAGGGTGCAATGTACTGTACGGTTGTTGGAATGATCCAGGCAGCTTGTGGTTGTTGTTGTTGTTGTTGTTGTTGTTGTTGTTGTGGTGGTGTGTGTTGTAATGAGACAGGGAGTGCAGCCTTGTGCTGTCCCCAGCAGAAGCAGTCCTTTTAGGAACACAGTGGATCAACAACAGCCACAACAAAGACACAAAACAAACAGCCGTGTAAAAAACAGGGAGCCGTCCCTTTAAGAGAATCTATTGTCCCCCTAATCCCCCCTGCTCCTTGTTTGGTGTTGTTCTGACCTCTGACCCCCCTCCCCCCCCAGGCCCTCCACTACATGCTCCTGGTGTCGGAGGTGGAGGAGACGGAGATCTTTAAGATCTGTCTGGAGTACTGGAACCACCTGGCGGCGGAGCTGTACAGAGAGAGCCCCTTCTCCACCTCCACCTCCCCGCTGCTGGCAGGCAGCCAGCACTTCGACGTGCCGCCCCGCAGACACCTCTACCTGCCTGTCCTGTCTAAGGTGGGTGGTCAACACACACACACACACACACACACACACACACACCTCTACCTGCCTGTCCTGTCTAAGGTGGGTGGTCAACACACACACTCACACACACACACACACACACACCTCTACCTGCCTGTCCTGTCTAAGGTGGGTGGTCAACACACACACACACACACACACTCACACACACACACACACACACCTCTACCTGCCTGTCCTGTCTAAGGTGGGTGGTCAACACACACATACACACGCGCACACACACGCACACACACCTCTACCTGCCTGTCCTGTCTAAGGTGGGTGGTGGGACACACACACACACACACACACACACACACCTGCCTGTCCTGTCTAAGGTGGGTGGTGGGATACACACACACACACACACACATACCTCTACCTGCCGTGCTGTCAAAGTAGACACACACACACACACACACACAATATAACATGCTGACTCTGTCCACACTGTCACATTCAAAGTCAACAGAAAATGTGTATGAACACAAAAGGTAGCAGGGCAGAGTAGGTAACGCTTTGTCCAGCTGCATTCCTCGTAGTGTGTGTGCTCAACCGCGCGCGTGGGTGTGTGTGCTCAAGTTTTATTGTTGCGTCACGTTACACAAGTGTAAGAGAGTAAAATTGGTAGTCTTTGGTTCCTGACATTGCAGCACAAACAAATAATACAATAATAGGCAAGATATGTCAAGGTAAACAAAGTGACAATAGTTACAAGACGTAAGTGAGACAATTGGACAAGGGACGTTGTGGGAGACAAACAGACAGACACAGTTAGCAGTAGAAGTAGTAACAAATGAATTGGTCCAGTAGGAGATGATAGGAGGCAGTGGGGTGTGAGAGGGAGTGTTGAGTAAGGTGACTGTACCTGAGGGTGGGTAGTCTGTATACATGGACTGTGCTGGGGACGATCAATTAACGTGTGTGTGTGTGTGTGTGTGTGTGTGTGTGTGTGTGTGTGTGTGTGTGTGTGTGTGTGTGTGTCTCCAGGTGCGTCTGCTGATGGTGAGCCGCATGGCCAAGCCAGAGGAGGTGCTGGTGGTGGAGAACGACCAGGGGGAGGTGGTCAGAGAGTTCATGAAGGACACAGACTCCATCAACCTCTACAAGAACATGAGAGAGACCCTCGGTATGCACACACACACACACACACACACACCCTGTCACTCTCTCTCTCTCTCTCTCACACACACACACACTGCCTCTCTCTCGCTCATTCTTTCTCACACACACACACACACACACACCCTCCCAGTCCCTGGTCTAACCCCCCCCCCCCCCCTCCCCTCCAGTGTACCTGACCCATCTGGACTATGCAGACACGGAGCGCATCATGACAGAGAAGCTCCACAACCAGGTGAACGGGACGGAGTGGTCGTGGAGGAACCTGAACACGCTGTGCTGGGCCATCGGCTCCATCAGCGGGGCCATGCACGAGGAGGACGAGAAGAGGTTCCTGGTCACCGTCATCAAGGTGGGGTGCCGCACACACACACACACACACAGAGAGACAGACGCACACACACACACACACACACAGACAGATGCGCGCACGCGCACACACACACAGAGACAGAGACAAACGCGCACACACACACACACAGAGACAGACGCAGACGCACACATACAGAGACAGACGCACACACACACACATACGTGTGTTAGTTTTACCCACTAAAAACACAATGTCTATGGAGCCAACTCCCATTTATCTTGCTTTTAGACCTTTCGTGTGTGTGTGTGTGTGTGTGTTACTGACCTGTCCCCCTCCTCCAGGACCTGCTGGGTCTGTGTGAACAGAAGCGTGGGAAGGACAACAAGGCCATCATCGCCTCTAACATCATGTACATCGTGGGCCAGTACCCCCGCTTCCTCAGAGCCCACTGGAAGTTCCTCAAGACCGTCGTCAACAAGTTGTTTGAGTTCATGCACGGTGAGAGACCACCCCTACCCTCTCCTACCCTCTCCTACCACCTCCTACCAGCCCCCAGGCCCCCTGGAGATGGAACCAGACATACAGAGACAGCCATGACCAAGATGGATACACATATAGCCAGAATCAGATTCAGAATATCTTTTATTACATCCAAAGTACACAAGAGTAAAAATCTTTGGCTAAGGTTCTTCAACATTGACATTGCAACATCAAGATGCAAAATCACAATAATATTAAAGTAAGTAGTGATAAAGTCGGACTGCAGCCATAACTAAGATATATACATAATATAATAGTAATAATAATATATGCCATTTAGCTGACGCTTTTATCCAAAGCGACAATGAATGCATACATTTTTCAGTATATGGTCCATTCGATCCAGTCGTGTGTGTGTGTTATTGTGTGTGTGTGTGTGTGTGTGTAACCATGTGTTATTGTGTTGTGTTCTGCCAGAGACCCACGACGGCGTGCAGGACATGGCGTGCGACACCTTCATCAAGATCGCCCAGAAGTGCCGACGCCATTTTGTCCAGGTGCAGGTGGGCGAGGTGATGCCCTTCATAGACGAGATCCTCAACAACATCAACACCATCATCTGTGACCTGCAGCCCCAACAGGTACACACTACACTCACTCACACACAAACACACACTCACACACACACACTCACTCACTTACTCACACTCTCCCCCCCCCAGGTCCATACGTTCTATGAGGCGGTGGGCTACATGATCGGAGCCCAGACAGACCAGACCGTCCAGGAGCATCTGATAGAGAAGTACATGCTGCTGCCTAACCAGGTCTGGGACAGCATCATCCAGCAGGCCACCAAGGTGAGACCCCCCCCCCCGCGCACTACACCTTGTGTTAACACAGACCCCCCCCTTCCTCACAGCACCCGTCCATCTCTCTCTCATGGCCTGGTTGTGTACATTAGTCAGAAGCTCTGTCAGCGTCCCAGTTTCAGCTCCTCAGTGTCCTGACCTGAGAGTTGGCTGGTCACCATGGTAACAGGAACGTCCAGTTTTACGGTCTGGTCTGTGGTGACATGATCACGTCCTAGTGATGTCATACCTCGTCTAGGTGTCCGGAGACGATGCGGTCGATCAGTTCTGAACCGGATTGAATTTCTCCCTCCTTCCCTCCCTCCCTCCCCCCCCCCCTCCCTCCCTCTCAGAACGTGGACATCCTGAAGGATGCGGAGACGGTGCGTCAGCTGGGCAGCATCCTGAAGACCAACGTGCGCGCCTGCAAGGCCGTGGGACACCCCTTCGTGGTGCAGCTGGGCCGCATCTACCTGGACATGCTCAACGTCTACAAGTGTCTCAGCGAGAACATCTCCTCAGCCATCCAGACCAACGGTGAGGGGAGGGGAGGGCACTGTGGGGGTGGGGGTGTGTGTGTGTGGGGGGGGGGGGGGGGTGTGTGTGCACGCCAAACTGTATCTGCCCCATCTGTCTTGCAACACAACTGGCTGCCACAAACATAGTTTATTATAATTTCACTATCTCCCTTGTGATAACCATCTCTTGCTCCCTTGCTCCCTTGCTCTCTCGCTCCCTCTCCCTCCCTCCCTCCCTATCTCTCTCTCTCTCTCTCCTTCTCTCTCTCTCTCTCTCCCTTGCACTCTCCCTCCCTATCTCTCCCTCTACCTCCCTATCTCCCTCCCTGTCCCTCACTCCCTCTCTCTCTCTCTCCCTCTCTCTCCCCGTCTCTCTCGCTCTCCCTGTCTCTCTCTCTCCCTGTCTCCCTCCCTCTCTCTCCCTGTCTGTCTCCCTCCCTCCCTCTCTCCCTCCCTCTCCAGGTGAGATGGTGACCAAGCAGCCCCTGATCAGGAGTATGAGGACGGTGAAGAGAGAGACCCTGAAGCTGATCTCAGGCTGGGTCAGTCGCTCCAACGACCCCCAGATGGTGAGTCTCTCTCCTCTGTGAACCTGTCTGTCTGTCTGTCAGACTACGGAGCTGTGTGTTCTGTGTTCTGTGGTTCTGTGCAGTGACCCGCCGCAGGCTGTTAGAATAGTCTGGAAGAGGGGAGTTAAAGTGGCATAGCCCCCTAAGGCGCATGCCATATCATCGCACCATCGCAACTCCCTGTTTTGATTCCGGCCATCGACATATCCTGCATGTCATCCCTACTCTCTCTCACCCATCCTTCCTGTCTACTGTCTCTGTCCCAATAAAGCAGAAATTCCATAAAAAAAGAATAGAATGGTCTGGAATATTCTTTATCCTTCTAAGTCATCAAAGACTCAGCTACGGATAGAACCGTCTCCATGCTAGCAGGCCCAACCCCACCACTCCCTGGACTAGATGTTCAAACCGAAGTGTATTTACCACGTGCACAGGATATTCTGTGTTCCGTGTGGTTCTATCTGGTGGTTCCGCCGTGTGCAGTGTGGTTCTAACTGGTGGTTCTTCTGTGTGTTCCGTGTGGTTCTCCAGGTGGGGGAGAACTTCGTGCCCCCCCTGCTGGAGGCCGTGCTGATCGACTACCAGCGGAATGTTCCGGCCGCGCGGGAGCCCGAGGTGCTCAGCACCATGGCAACCATCGTCAACAAGCTGGGCGGACACATCACCGGGGAGATCCCCAAGATCTTCGACGCCGTCTTCGAGTGCACACTCAACATGATCAACAAGGTAGGTTTCCATGACGATTACAACACCCACCGTTCACACACACACACACACACACACACACACACAGACAGTTTTAGGATGTGTTCATAAATTTCGCTCTGGAAATCTGATCAGCACTCACGGAATGCCCAGTGTGCGCTCTGGCGCTCTCAGAGCTAATTTACGAACGCAGTCAAAATGTGTTAGGTCACATGGTCTGTTAGGATTCTACATTCATAGCTGTGACCATGAATGGTCTCTATAAACAGTCGCTGTAGACTAAACTAAAATAA
Organism: Nansenia antarctica; assembly: GCF_963989245.1. Lineage (NCBI taxonomy): Eukaryota > Metazoa > Chordata > Actinopteri > Argentiniformes > Microstomatidae > Nansenia > Nansenia antarctica. Next base: position 7,645,168 of record NC_137686.1, on the reverse strand, counting down.
AAAGTGCCGTGCACAGGAATAGATGTCTGCTTTCTTTAGCCCAGGGGAGGTAATATAACTTTACAAGATTCAATATTATTGTGTTTGCTCAACTCTAAACATGATGTGGAGATGGAGGTGTGTGTTTGCTTGTTTTACAAGTCAGAGAATAAAGAGAGGGTGTCCTCATTAGTTACACAAACTACCCCCCTGCTGTGTGTGTGTTGTGTCTGACTGTCTGTCTGTCTCTGTCTGTCTCTCTGTCTGTCTCTGTGTCTGTCTCTGTCTGTCTGTCTGTCTTTGAGGACTTTGAGGAGTAATATTATAACTACTGACCCAATCCCTCTCTCCTCCAGGACTTTGAGTAATATTATAACTACTGACCCCCCTCCTCTCTCTCCTCCAGGACTTTGAGGAGTACCCAGAACACAGGACCCACTTCTTCTACCTGCTGCAGGCCGTCAACTCGCAGTGCTTCCCTGCCTTCCTGTCCATTCCCCCGGCCCAGTTCAAGCTGGTTCTGGACTCCATCATCTGGGCCTTCAAACACACCATGAGGAATGTGGCCGACACGGGTCAGTACCTCTACTGGACTCTAGATTAGATATGACTGATTATTAATCCCTGCAGATTATATTAAACTGCCACATGGGCCACTAACATAACACACACAATAATAAACATCACACTTTAAACTACTACACACTTATTCTGTTTCTACAGGCTGTGGTGGACTTAAAGGGTTTCACTAGAGCAGATGTGTTTAATATGGTTATCGTACTCAGTCGCCGGTCTTAGCTTGGACACTTGTTTTCAACCATGCCAGGTGAAGAGACCAATGTGTTTGTTGTAAGTCGCTTTGGATAAAGGCGTCCGCTAAACGCCAGAAATGTAACTATAAGTGTAGCCACGTGTTCACCTCAGCGTTTGATATATCGCCAACCGTACCGCAGTCGCAAAATTATCGCCACGTCATATTTTGTGTATATCATGCAGCCCTACTAATCAATTTACGTTTTTTTTTATTGTTGTAATTGCTGAGATGTGTTCCTAACGGTTGATGTTGTTGTTGTTGTTGTTGTTGTTGTTGTTGTAGACCGGTAACTGAGTACGATAACCATATTAAACACATCTGCTCTTGTCATAAGTGCAGTTCATAAGTGCAGTCCATTTACCATGTGTTGTTGTGGTGGCGGTGTTGCGGCCCTCCAGGCCTGCAGATCCTCTACACGCTGCTGCAGAACGTGGCGCAGGAGGAGGCTGCGGCCCAGAGCTTCTACCAGACGTACTTCTGCGACATCCTGCAGCACATCTTCTCTGTCGTCACCGACACCTCACACACAGCAGGTCAGAGGGCTGGGGGGGAAGTGGGGGTGGCGGTATTTGGTATTTGGACAGGGCCATGCATGGTTGAGTGGCAGGTGGTGACAAGTAAGGGGGTGCGGGCCTTTGTAGAGAGGGGGGGGAGAGGGGTGAGTGGAAGTGGGGTGGGTGACATGTCAGGGTGTGGGCATTTGGAGAGGGGTGGGGGGAGGTGAGTGGAAGGGGGGTGTATGGGGAGTATAGTCACCGTATCCAGTGTCCTTGAGTTTGAGAAAGGAGCTTTTAAATGAAATGTATTATTATTATTATTATTATTATTACTATTATACTGATGGTGTGCCCCCCCAGGCCTGACGATGCATGCGTCCATCCTGGCCTACATGTTCAACCTGGTGGAGGAGGGGAAGATCAGCACGGCCCTGAGCCCCGGGGCGCCCAGCAACCAGGCCTACGTACAGGAGTACGTAGCTAACCTGCTGAAGACCGCCTTCCCTCACCTACAGGAGTAAGATAACCTCTCTACTTAACTAACTAACTAACCCTTCCCTCACCTACAGGTGTAAGTCTAGTTAGCCGCTCTAGTTAGCCTCTCTAGTTAACCTCTCTAGTTGGCCTCTAGTTAACTAACTAACCCTTCCCCCACCTACAGGAGTCTCTCACAGTTGAAGTGTACCTATGATAAAAATGACAGACCTCTACTTTCTTTCTAACTGGGAAAACCTGCAAAATCATCAGTGTATCAAATACTTGTTCTCCCCACTGTATATATATAAATATATAAAATCCTTCTTCTAGCATTATGACTGCCAATGGCCCAAGCAGAGATTACTTTTCCGGCTATGTCTGGTGGATAGATGATTCACTTCTCTTTGGATGAAGGCGTCTGCTGAATGCCAAAAATGTAAATGTAGTTAACCTCGTGTTAGCCTCTTGTTAGCCTCTCGTCATCTGAATGTGAATTATTGGGAACGTTGCCATAGGTGATATTGGACCACAGAGAGAACTTTGACTGGAGAAATGTTTTGGTTGGGACCGGTCTAATTCCTGTCTTGAAAATTAGTTTCTTCTCGGTTGGGACCAGTCTAATTCCTGTGTCTGCTCTCCCCCCCCCCCCCCCCAGTGCCCAGGTGAAGGTGTTTGTCACAGGACTGTTCAGCCTCAACCAGGACATCCCTGCCTTCAAGGAGCACCTGAGGGACTTCCTCGTGCAGATCAAGGTGAGAAACCTCAACACTCTCTCTCTCTTTCGACCATATCTTTCCCTCTCTTCTCTCTCTTGCTTTCTCTCCCTTATCTTTACATCTCTCTTTCTGTCACACTTATCTTTCTCTCTGTCTCGCCTGTCTACAAGCAGCCATTCAGACACTATGAAGGTGTCTACCACTCAGAACCACCACCTGTCAACCACCTCTGTTAGTAACCTGTTACACTATTTTACATTTGCTCGCTCCTCTAACTCTCTCCCTCCCTCTGCCCCCCTCTCTCTCTCTCCCTCCCTCTGCCCCCCCCCTCTCTCTCTCTCCCTCCCTCTGCCCCCCCTCTCTCTCTCCCTCCCTTTGCCTCTCTCTCTCCCTCCCTCTGCCCCCCCCTCTCTCTCTCTCTCTCCCTCTGCCTCCCCCCCTCTCTCTCTCTCTCCCTCTGCCTCCCCCCCTCTCTCTCTGCCCCCCCCCCCTCTCTCCCTCCCTCCCTCTGCCCCCCCCCCCCCCTCCAGGAGTTTGCGGGCGAGGACACCACGGACCTGTTCCTGGAGGAGCGGGAGGCATCGTTGCGTCAGGCGCAGGAGGAGAAACACAAGCTCCAGATGTCCGTCCCCGGCATCCTCAACCCCCACGAGCTCCCGGAGGAGATGTGTGACTGAGGCGCACGGGACAACTACAACAACAACAACAATAAACAACAACAAGAACGACAGCGACATGTACAGTTTTGAAAAGTAAAAAAAAAAAAAATCAAGAGAAAGCTGGGAGCTCCTCTTATCGATAGTGTGCGTGTGTGTTCAGGATTGTGTGTGTGTGTGTGTGCGTGCGTGTGTGTGCGTGTTCAGGATTGTGCGCGTGAGTGTGCGTGATCAGAATTGTGTGTGTGTGTGTGTTGAAGAGGGGGCTGGAGAAGCCCTCAGCACTCGGTTGCTTGTCGACCAAATCAATGCCAATATGTAAATTAGAATCTGCGCCCCGCCCCCCTAGCCCCTCCCCCCCCCGGCCGAGGCGCCGCCCCCATTTTTGCATACGGACGCATTTTATACAGAGACGTTTGTGTAATACGGTATCTCTCTCTCCTGTCCCCCTACGCTGATTCAAGCTTTATGTTTTGGTTATAATATTCTTTTGTTTAGACGTGCATGAAGTTGAAAGAATTAAAGATTATTTTTTAACCCTCTCTCTCTCTTACCCTTCACCCCCTCTCCCCCCCACCTCCAGCCTCCCCCCCTCTCCTCCCCTCCCTACCCACCGCCTCTTCTACTTGTTTATATGTAAGATACGTTAAAGGCACACACAAAAGGTTAC
>NC_137686.1:7623859-7636359 GCF_963989245.1 Nansenia antarctica | reverse complement strand
CTCACACACATAAACATCAATAAATAGCCACATTAACACGACCAGTGAATGTTGTTTTGGCCAACAAATGTCTGTCCGTTTAATACAACAAGCTCAACCTGGTGTGTAATGCATCACGTTATTCTCAGTCACACAGGTCTCCAGTGGGGCTGGCTAGTGGCTAGCTGGCTAAGTTGGCCTAAAGGGATATCCCACATGCATTACGATGTTCCTTTCTGGGTCGTGATGATACACGAGGACACACCAGGTTGCTGTGAGGGACCCCTGTGTCACTAGTCTTATCTAGCCATGTCCCCTAGTTGGTTGGAAGCAGTGGGCTGTGTTGCTAGCTGGCTAACTAGGCCATGGATGTTGCTCCCCATGGCTGCGTTCATAAATTCGCTCTGAGAGCGCCCGGAGCGCACACTGGGTTCAACGTCATAAAGGCACCGAGTCGTTTGATTGGACGAGAGGCGTTCCACGAGTGCTCGTCAGATTTCCAGAGCGAATTTACGAACGCGCGGGCCAGTGTTATAACGGGTTCAGAATAAACAAAGGCCTGTTTCTCCTATTTGTATTGATGCGTCTTGCTTTCTCCCCAACAACGTATCACATTGCAATCCTCTGTACATGTGGTTTTGTGTACATTTAACCAAGCATAGTAGATAACTGGTTGTTTTTGGGACAGTGTTGGGACTTATGGCCCCATATGCAAGATGTGAGTGGATAGGAAATGTGCACCAAGTGCCATGGAGGGGAGCAGTGTGCCATGCTGTTGGCAGCTATTCCAGATTTGGTGACTTTTGCATCTTTGAGGGCCCAGTTTTAGGTTTGAAGGTTTGGTCATATTGGCTTGCCATTGAAGACACACAGGCTGTTCAGTGCAATCGTATTAGCTGCACTCACATCTTTAACTTTTTGACTGTGTGTGTGGAGCCAGGCCCAAGCGCCAGGGTCCATCCATCCTTTTGTAGATCTGCTCTCTTGGGCTGATATAACCGTGCTTACTCACTTCATGATGCAACTATTGTGGTTTTTTGGTAATTGCAGGTTTGTTGACTCCACATAGGCGGGCAGGAAGGCCCATTTGGGCTTTGTCCTTGTCTTATCCAACATCCATAATCACTGGACACATTCCCTTGTGGACAGCTCATGCTCTCTCTGCATCCCAAAGGATCTCCCTTGTGTTCTGGCAACTGTTGCTCAGCTGCTGTTTTACCTGTGATGGTTGGTGTATGTTCAGTGAAAGTGACTGCCTGGCAAGCGCGCGCGTGTGTGTGTGTGTGTGTGTGTGTGTGTGTGTGTGTGCGTGTGTGTGTGTGTGTCTGTGTGTGTGTGTGTGTGTGTGTGTGTGTGTGTGTGTGTGTGTGTGTGTGTGTGTGTGTGCGTGTGCGTGCGTGCGTGCGTGCGTGCGTGCGTGTGTGTGTGTGTGTGCACAGAGAGGTGTTAGGGGCTTGTCGCCACCCAGACTGGCAGCTGCATGTGTGCTTTTGCTAGGTGACCCCTGACCTCAAATGTGCTGTAGCAGCATGTATGAGGTGTGTGTCTCTGTGTGTTTGTGTGTGTGTGTGTCTCTGTATCTGTGTGTGCCCCCTGTTACAGCATTGCAGAAGGGGTTTTCTTACTCACTGAGTGTGTGTAGAGAGAGAGAGAGAGAGAGTGTGTGTGTGAATGGAGGGATGGAGGGAAGGAATGGATGGAGTGAGGGAGGGATGGATGGATGGGGTTTCAGCACTCACTTGAATCTACTGTGCAAGTGACTGAGCCACAACATGTGGTTGCTACCGCCAAGCCACACACACACACTTCCTCAAGACGCTGTCTGGCACCAGGACAGACTGAGGTTTCCCCACCTAGCCCGAAGCACAGTCTGACACCAGCTTATTACACTCACCCACCCCCCCCCCCCCCCAGCCCTCGAGCTAGAGAGAGAGAGAGAAAAACTGCCCTTAGATCAAGCTGTACCCTCAAATTACAGAGCGGTTTCACAGACAGGGCTTAGCCTAAGCCTAATCCTAGACTAAAAAGCATCTGATTCTGCAGTAGAGGTTTCACATTGGAAGTGTGATTGCGTCCAGGAAACGGCCCTCGCCCTCGGTTTTTCAACTGTTAACTGTCTCTCAGTAAGAGCTTAACTGTGAACCTCACCTGATGAGAGCTGTGTTTTAACCTAACAGCTCTGATGAGAGCTGTGTTTTAACCTAACAGCCCTGATGAGAGCTGTGTTTTAACCTAACAGCCCTGATGAGAGCTGTGTTTTAACCTAACAGCCCTGATGAGAGCTGTGTTTTAACCTAACAGCCCTGATGAGAGCTGTGTTTTGGGCGTCTGTGTTTCCGTCAGTCTTGTGTGTGTTGTGAGGTAGCGGGCGGGCCGGTAGAACAATGGCAGGGGGATCCAGATCCAGATCCTCTTATCCTGAGCTGATCCTGATGTTTTCGGTACGCGCTGAACACAATGGTGGTGATTGTTGTAGGAAGGCATGTGAGTTTTGGGGGAGTTTAGTTTATTTTTTTCCTTATTTTTCTTTTTTAAAGGAGAATAAGCATTACGTGGGGGGGAGGGATGGACAGAGACACACGCACACACACACACACGCGCACACACACACACACACACACACACTACTCTACCAACCGACCACACACACACACACTCACACACACACACACACACACACACACACACATCTATGCTGGGGTCAGCTAGGTGTCCTGGTGAACTTTAGAACCGTGTGGTTTTTCTTCCATCTTCGTCATGTACCAAGTAACAGAGCTGGTTGCTTAGAAACGAGTCTCCTGTCTGTGTCAGTTCGGGCCAGCTCATCCGGTCACAGACAGACTGGGTCACAGACAGACAGACAGACAGACTGGGTCACAGACAGACAGACTGGGTCACAGACAGACAGACAGGCTGGGTCACAGACAGACAGACTGGGTCACAGACAGACAGACAGACAGACTGGGTCACAGACAGACTGGGTCACAGACAGACAGACAGACTGGGTCACAGACAGACAGACAGACTGGGTCACAGACAGACAGACAGACTGGGTCACAGACAGACTGGGTCACAGACAGACAGACAGACTGGGTCACAGACAGACAGACAGACTGGGTCACAGACAGACAGACAGACAGACTGGGTCACAGACAGACAGACAGACAGACAGACAGACAGACTGGGTCACAGACAGACAGACAGACTGGGTCACAGACAGACAGACAGACTGGGTCACAGACAGACAGACAGACTGGGTCACATATTCTACAGAATAAACATCTTGGAACTGGGTCTTTTTCTTTCTTTCTTAATTTCTTTCTTTTTTTCATTTCTTTTTTTCTTTTCCGCCAGGCCATCTGTTGCCTTGAGCTGGTCGCTAGACGACACAGCTCGATTGACGTGTGGGCAGGCTGTCGAAGGCCACGTCAAACCAAACTTTATTTATACACAGCAGCGTTTCAGCGCCTTGTCACAGCGGGACTGATGACACGTCTGGGGGTGCGGCTCGTTAGCAGACCCGCTAGCAGCTCCCCTGAGAGGTGGCAGACCCTTCTCTGGTGTGTGTGAGGTGGCAGACCCTTTTCTGGTGTGTGTGTGTGGAGGTGGCAGACCCTTCTCTGGTGTGTGTGAGGTGGTGGCAGACCCTTCTCTGGTGTGTGTGAGGTGACAGACCCTTCTCTGGTGTGTGTGAGGTGGTGGCAGACCCTTCTCTGGTGTGAGGAGGTGGCAGACCCTTCTCTGGTGTGTGTGAGGTGACAGACCCTTCTCTGGTGTGTGTGAGGAGGTGGCAGACCCTTCTCTGGTGTGAGGAGGTGGCAGACCCTTCTCTGGTGTGTGTGAGGTGGTGGCAGACCCTTCTCTGGTGTGAGGAGGTGGCAGACCCTTCTCTGGTGTGTGTGAGGAGGTGGCAGACCCTTCTCTGGTGTGTGTGAGGTGACAGACCCTTCTCTGGTGTGTGTGAGGAGGTGGCAGACCCTTCTCTGGTGTGTGTGAGGTGACAGACCCTTCTCTGGTGTGAGGAGGTGGCAGACCCTTCTCTGGTGTGTGTGAGGTGGTGGCAGACCCTTCTCTGGTGTGTGTGAGGAGGTGGCAGACCCTTCTCTGGTGTGTGTGAGGAGGTGGCAGACTAGGGCTGGGCAAACAATCAAAATTTCTTTTTCGATAATCGCAAGAATTAACGATCAATTATCGATTAATTGATAAGCTTTTTTTTCATAAAAAAAAAAAAACTAGGTCAGAAATAACAAGCATGTTTTCCTTGGGGAAAAAACTTTATTTGTGTTGCTATTGCACACATTCATTCATTCACATTCAAACTAGACACTACAGTCAGATAACAATCCTCTTAAATAACTGCTTCGACTCCTGGTAGCGCATTTCTATGCGCCTGGTAATGGAACGTCGCGATGGAACAGGATATGCTGGCTCGACTATTTGCATGAGCGCACGAAATCCTCTACCCTCGACAAAACTGAGCGGCAGAATATCTGTTTCAATTAATTTACAGATGGCCATCGTTATTTTCTCTTCTCGTTGTGCATCTCCCGCGTATAAGATGAGACATGATGGAGGGCTGAGAAGGTAGCGAAGGAGCAGTCAGGGTCGGTGGACGTTTTGCAGGTGGTATTTCATCGGGGTCGTTGTCGTGTTGTATTTATAGGTCACTGCGCAGTGTTTGCAATGAACGAGGTCGCCTTTCAGATCAAAATGCTCCCACACCAAGCTTCGTTTCGCTCGCTTCGTCATGTTCCGAGCTTGCTCTGCTAACCTTTTTTTACAACTGTGTAATAAACTTGAACTTTTTTATAAGACCTTTTTTATAAGACTTTTTTATAAGACCAGTGCCTCTTTGTTGAGTTTGTTGAATTACTGGAGGTTACACTAACGTACGGGAACTTTTTGCATCATGCAGTACTGCGTTGCGAAATTCAATGCGAAGGCAAATGCAAAGTTCATTTTTCACACATAACGTGGACAAACTAATTTCAATTATATATAAAAAATAAAATAAAAAGTATTAATGATTATCGAGCAAAATATTTTGTGATCGACCAAGATCCTTATCGATCAATTATCGATCGTCGATCATTGATGCCCACCCCTATGGCAGACCCTTCTCTGGTGTGTGTGAGGAGGTGGCAGACCCTTCTCTGGTGTGTGTGAGGTGGTGGCAGACCCTTCTCTGGTGTGTGTGAGGAGGTGGCAGACCCTTCTCTGGTGTGAGGAGGTGGCAGACCCTTCTCTGGTGTGTGTGAGGAGGTGGCAGACCCTTCTCTGGTGTGTGTGAGGTAGGGATGGGACGATTATCGTTTTTATCGTTAATCGCGATAAAAACACCCGCGATAACTTAATCGTGGAGAATTTGTATTATTTGAATAATCGTCATAATCGTATGTTATGAATAAACTGTGTTTAACAAATGTCTGGCGCTATTTTTCAGCCTAGGCTACATTACTTTTGCATTCAAGTTAGTAGGGCTGCAACAACGAATCGATTAAATCGATAATAATCGATAACGAAATTCGTTGGCGACGAATGCCATTATCGATTCGTCGTTTTTTTTCTTCTTCCCCCCCCGGGTTTTGTTTCCATAACAAACCTACTTCCTGTTGACGCACGCCACGCTGTCTTGCGGCCGGTGTAGGCATCGCGAATCATAGCGAATCATAGCGCTACCTATGGCCGGAAAGGGCAGAACCTATGACCGGAACCGGAAAAGTGGGAAAATCCGGTACCTACACCGGCGCGGCGGCTACATTTAAATCATGCTACTCAAAAGCCTTGAGAGTGAAGCTGTCTGCTGTCTGCTGTCAGGACATGCTAGTGAGTTAGCTAGCAGGGTTAGCTCGCTGCTGCCGCTAGCTGACTGTCACTACGCTGCTCGTCCAGCTGTAGTCTGCGTAGCTGTGCTGAGAACCAGAGCACTAACTATGTTTCTTTTTTTTTTGGAAATTTTCTTTTTATTGTCAATGGTCATTGGTTACAACAATCGTCATTACATTCAACATATCACAATCAACTCAGTTCCTATGACCAAAGTCTTTTTTTTCTTTGGTAATGAGGGGTGCTGGCCACTAAGTGGGGCCCCTCTGTTGCAAAAATAAAAAATAAAAAAGATGTGGCTCTTGGTCAATGACCGAATAGGCTGAAGGAAAAAAAAGAGTCTAGTGACTGTCTATGAACTGTCGGTGTCAGCCTATGTTAACATCTTGAAAAAATAATAATAAGAGTCTCTGGGCTGAAGTGAATCACTCACTCATTATCTGCTGTAGAATCCACATCGCCCCGACGAAACTGCTTCAATCTCTCCCGGACTTGCTGCTGATGTTGGTTCTGGGCTCCACCCCTCCGGGGCTCGGTTGTTTCCCACGGTAGAAGTCGAGTCAGCGTTTCCTCCGTTATGCCCTTGTCCTTGGTCCCGCGAACAGCTCCGTCCAAGATGAATCCCCGTCTCCGCAGGTCCTCTGCTGCTTGTGTCGCGCTGTTATACATGACGGTGCCTGTATCAAAAAAGACACGCATTCTAGCCAGCGGGGTCTGGAAGCGTATTCCCCTCTCCTTAAGCGCCTTCTTGATGGGTATATATTCCTTCCTTTTGTTCTGCACGTCCGTCGCATAATCATGGTCGAAAAAAACACGTTTGTTTTGGTAAGTGGGTTGCTTTTTCCAGGCGGTATAGAGGACCTTTTCTTTCACTGTAAACTGGAGGAACTTGATGACCATGGATCGCGGTGGAGCTCCTCCGGGTGGTCTGGGCGCCAAGGCACGGTGGGCACGCTCTATCCCCAGGTCACAGTCAAGATCTCCTCCCAATTCTGACTTTATCAGTTTTTCAACAAACGCTGCTACGGAGGTACCCTCCGAGTCCTCTGGGATGCCGTAGATCCTGATGTTGTTGCGTCTAGACCTCCCTTCCAAGTCAGACACTTTATCTTGCAACGCCCGCTGATTACCAAGTAACTGGGTGAGGGCATCCTTGACACCAATGTCCCACCGCTCCATTTCAGCCACACCGTCCTCCATCTGCCCCACGCGCTCCTCCGCCCCCTCCACTCGGCCTATCACGTCTTGGATTTGCTGGTTCACTCCTGTCGTGAGTTCATCCATTTGTTTCTTAATGTCCTCTCGGAAATCCGTGAGGAATTCGGAAAAGTCCTTTTTCAATTCAGCTTGCCAAGTTGTCATACCCGCATTCACGACTTCGCTCACCACTTTACGAATCGAGTCCAGCGTTTCATTCTCTCTCAAGCCTCCATCTTGTTCCGTCGGGGTAACGTTAGCTCTGTTGCTAGCTGCTCCGTCTTTCTCAGTTATTCTCTCAGATGGCTTTCGAACCCCAGTACCCTTTCTCTTATATTTGTCCCCCTCCATCATTACGTTGATATATATCAATTCGAGTGCATAAAATATCTTGAATTAGGGGTAATTTAAGGCTGACACCGGAGCTCTGTTATCAGGCTGCCATCTCTGTTCGCGCGCCACCGGAAGTCTCTAACTATGTTTCTATAGAGGAGGGTTACACTAACTATGTTTCTATAGAGGAGGGTTACACTAACTATGTTTCTATAGAGGAGGGTTACAGCTAACTTCCTATTTTTTTATTATACAAGTCCTGCTGGGCTCAGCCCTTCCATGGTCTCCTGCTCTCCATGCAAATGCGTTAGTGTGAGTTCTGGTGAAGCGTCAGCTAAATGACTGTAATGTAATGCGATAGCCAGTGAGTGTTTGCTCGCATTCATGAACTCAATATTGCATGACAAGTGTATTTAGCTAGCTGGCTAACGTCAGTGGTAGAGCAGAGGTGATAAGCTAAAGGCTAGCTAGTGGTAGCCTACCAAGCTACCCGTGAGTTAGAGTGAGGCACTGACTGTCGCCTAGCCTATTGTATGGAGTGAGAGGACACATTGCATTGTTTTGGAGCATATCTGTTATATAAAAACATTAGTGTCTTGTCTGTAGCCTATATTGCACTTTGGGTTACTGACCTTTACATTAAGCAAAGTTATTACCTAAAACAATGCATGTATTGAGCTAGAGTTCAACTACTTTATTGAAACAATCTACCGCCATAGTCCATGGCCTGTTGTTAAACCTATTTGATGTAGCAAAGCCTTTTTTATTTATATAATTTTTTATTTTTTATTAATACTTATTCATTTTGCACATGTATATGTATAGGCCTGGCTGATTTAGAAAACATAAAATAAAATTTGCAAAATAAATCTTTTTTAATTTCAAAAAACAAAAAATAAAAAACTTTTTTTAAAATGCATTTCCCCCCGTTTTTTTGTATCCGATTAATCGACCAATCAAAAAATAATCGGCAGCTTAATCGATAATCAAAATAATCGTTAGTTGCAGCCCTACAAGTTAGCGACTGTTACTGTAATATAATTGCAATTCCTCACATGAGCCGCGCGCGAATATCCTCACAGAACTTGTCTCGCGCTATTGTTCAGCCTGCATGGGTAATGTTACTGTCAAGTCAGCCTTGTCAGTCAGTCACTAGGTAACGTATGCTAGCCTACTCACCATGGCTGGTGAAAAACTTTAGACGGGATACTGTCATTGGCCTTCCTTGTTATTACCAGGCAGTGACAGTCTATGGCTGCAAAAGGCACGGTCGCCCCTAAGCTTTAGCAAATATATTGTGGTTTACTTAATACTGTTCAGCACTTGAGGTTACATTCAATGCATGACTTGTGCTATAGGCTAAATACAATGATTAAAGCGGCAAGTAGCAAGTGTGCGCATCAAAGGCATTAGGCACGTAACATCCATGCTGTATAAACACATGACAACTAGGGGTGTAAATCACCAGCTTCATCACGATACGATATTATATCGATTTGTTTGTATGACGATACAATGTTTGACGATATCACAATGTCAGTCACGATACGATTTCGATTCGATTCGATTCAAGATCGATATGACGCGATATCATATGCCAATCTAACACAATTATCCACTCACAAAAACAACTAGAATATTATTTGACCATTTTATTTGTGAGCTCTTCCAGGTATCCAGCATTTAAATCATATTGTATTATACAGTATTCTTCTGTTACAAAAAGAAAAATAGACCCATTCACTAGTCTCACAAACCTACAGTATATTTGTGCAATAATAATAAATAATAATAAAATAATAATAAATAATAAGTGCAAATGCAGTACAGTGCAGTACATCTTATATACATTCTTCTTAACCAAAATAAGTTAAGTATATCCTCCAGTGTTATATAATAAGTATATCCTCCAGTGTTCTTCTTTGGGAGGTTTTTCTTCAAAAAAACTAACTGATCAACATGTTCAGGACAAACACTACGCTCTGAACGCAGGTCAGGATAATTTTTAATATAGGGCCATCCATCACACTTCCTCTAGGAAGCACTGATCTGATATGATGTGTTGATTGGTGAAAGGTAAGGCTATGCTTGGACAGTCATGTTAGATCACTGATTACGGGAGTAATGATTTACCTGTAGATTTTATCAATAGGAATTTTGTTCAGGTTTATCCAATGAAATTGGACAAGCAAACCGGAGTAAAGTAAGTAAGGTCCAACCTGCAGCCTTTGCCCATTCATAAGACAGATGCTTTGTTACAGACCAGAGCATTGACCAATCACAGTCGGCTAGACTAGAGCATTGACCAATCACAGTCGGCCGTGGGCGGGCTTGGCAGTCGCAGCTAAAACCGCTTCGCTGTTCTCCGCCGCAGTCACAAAATGCAGAACACACAGTGTGCAGCGCTCTTTGACTTTGTAATTTGCCGCTGCTAGTCGCGCGCTGCACGGAAATGGTGACAGTCACGCAGAATGTGCCATTTCAAAATAAAGGTGTATCTTTAAGATGACGATATAGATCGATATTTTTACATTGCATCGATGTAATCAGATCGTTAGTCAATGAATCGATGCATCGATGTGAATCGATGTATCGTTACACCCCTAATGACAACCGTCTGTTATTTCCCGAACTTTGCCCGAACCCCCTGCGAGGACCCGGGGAACAACGGTACGCTCCCCGCGGCTGCCGCGGGAGTGAGTGTTGAGGGAGAGAGGAGACGGCAACCCTCGCTCGCCATAGACTGTATCCCTACTCGTCTCTCCTGAGCTCGGTTGTAACGTGAACCGTGGAATACAGGATATGTTAGATGCTTTACAGTAATTCCCCAAATGACCAGAAAAGGAAGTTAGATTTGTCGCTGGTCGCTTTTGACTAATTAAGTCGCCAAGGGGCTCTGGAAGTTGGCAACACTGGGAGTGCGTTCTTTAAACTTCCTTGGGTACGTTAATGAAAGGTGCTGATTGGCCGAAAAGGAATTGCTCTTTCTTAAGGACCCGGATTATGGCCAGAGATATCTGCCACTAGAATCTGAATTTGAATTACTGACTTAAAATGTCCTAAAAATACAACAAAATCTAAGTTAAAGTGATTACAGTGTGTTTTATTGGCATTAAAAAAAAAAATTAAAAAAAAAAAAAAAAATTTATTTTTTAATTCTCGCGATAATATCGTGGATCGCGATTATTTTGCCCACGATAATCGTGACATGACATTTTCTAATCGTCCCACCCCTAGTGTGAGGTGACAGACCCTTCTCTGGTGTGTGTGAGGTGACAGACCCTTCTCTGGTGTGTGTGGCATGGCAGACCCTTCTCTGGTGTGTGTGGCATGGCAGACCCTTCTCTGGTGTGTGTGGCGTGGCAGACCCTTCTCTGGTGTGTGTGAGGTGAACCCACAGCGCAAGGTCGTCTGGAGACGGGAAGCGTCCGTGTTAAACCTGTGTGTGACGTACGTGGGGGGTGGGGGGGGGGCTGGTGGGGGGTCACACTGGTGGTGGTGATGATGCTGCTTCAGAGAGGCTGGTGGCTGGAGGGTGGAGGGTGAGACAGATGGACACTTTGTGACGAACACAGCGCACAGACAGACAGACAGACAGACAGACACATAGACACACACACTGACAGACAGACAGACACACAGAGCATACAGACACACAGAGCATACAGACACAGATAGGGCTTTCACACCGCCAAGGAACCGGTCCAGTTCGCGTTCGCGTTCTGGAACCTCAAACCTTGGTGCTGTCTGGCGAACCAGTCCGCGTTCATACCAGTGTAACCTGAACCATCCGCGTCACAACAAGATGGCAGCTACCTGGAAATTAGGATCAGTGTTTCCTCTATATGCATTTATTGGTGGCGGGCCGCCACGAATGAATTTCCCCGGCCACTAATTGATTGAGTCCACAAAAAAAAAAAAAATCCACCTCTGAACATTTTAGCTGATTAAAATATATCTGATCCTAGATCAGCGCTATAATGGAAGTTGACTAAAAGTGCACCTAAATCCACGCCCATCTCTCTCTAGCCGCTGATCCAAAATCAGATTAATGACATTAAACATTCAGTTGACGACGTGACACAAGGGCTACTCCTGATTGGTCTAAATGTGAACCGGCATGAGAACCGTGCAGTAGGGATGGACGGTTTCCAATTATTGAAACCGAAAAACCGTCAGAGAGTAAAACCGCGGTTTTCCGGTTAACCGAAAAAAAAAAAAAAAAAAAAGAAAAGAGCGCCAATTTCAAATAATTGAGCCCTACTGCTACAATACACTCATGTCGAACACCATTAAAACACCGTAAGCACAGTCGCAACACATTTAGGCTACTTAGTTTCACAAATATAAGTGGAAAGGCAGACTTTTGTAAGCTACAGCACCATACATGAAAACACATGAACACTTAACACACCAGCTCCGCTGATCCAGGGTGCACGCCTGCACGGAAGATCATCTCTTGGAACAGCGTCTTCATTGAATGAACTGCTTTCTCAATATCTTGGTTCTTAGACAAAGTTTCAGCTGCTGCTCAATGTATTTAAATATTTGAATACTGCTCAATAATCACTGAAATATTAGACTTCGAATTATGCAGTGAACATACTTAAAGCTTTTCATAAAAACCACATGCCGCGAGACTGACTCGTCCTGAACTGTCGTAAGTCAATCAACAAAGAATGCCCCATCAAAATAAAAGTGCCCATGGTAGAGCTGTCAAAATAGAGCTTTCAAAATAAATGTACTAATACAGATAGAGATAAATACAGAAATACCTTTGCGTCACTAAGTGACCGCGTATCTTCTGAGACATGCGTTCTGTCATCACTTTCAGTAGCGCCTTCACACACAGTGGCGCTGTGCACAAACACTCTTGATCCGTATAGCTCTTGTTTTATTATATTGTTGTTTAGTAAATACTGCACTTGGAGTTACATTCAATGCATGATTTGTGCTATAGAACATAAATAAAGTTTGATTGATTGATTGATATCAAATCAAATCACATTTTATTTCTATAGCACATTTCTCACAAAAGTGACCCAATGCGCTTTACAGAGAGCAGCGAAAATGATCTTATTAAATGTAAGCGAGTAATTGTAAAAAACCTTTCCTATCTACCAATAACTGAAGGCAACTATCTTTCCCATAGAGTGATTCGTTAC
>NC_137686.1:7586019-7623659 GCF_963989245.1 Nansenia antarctica | reverse complement strand
CTCTGTCTGTCTGTCTCTGTCTGTCTGTCTGTCAGGCAGTGTGTCTGTCTGTCTGTCTGTCTGTCTGTCTGTTTGACTGCCTGTCTGTCTCTCTCTCCTTGTCTGTCTGCCTGTCTTTCTGTGTCTGTCTGTCTGTCTGTTTGTTTGTATGTTTGACTGTCTGTCTGTCTCTCTCTCCCTGTCTGCCTGTCTGTCTGTCTGCCTGTCCGTCCATCCTACTGGGGTGATTTATGATTATGTTGGTTCTATTTGTGTTTTATTGGGCACCAGCAGGAGACGAGGCCAACACCACACACACACACACACACACACGCCCAACACAACACACACACCCCTCCCTAACACACACACACACACACCCCCACAAACCCAACACAACACACACACCCCTCCCTAACACCCACACACACACCCACAAACCCAACACACCCACACACACCCCCCAATACAACACACACACCCCTAACACACACACACACACACACACACACACACACACACACACACACACACACGAGGGGTCAGTGGAGGTTTTGTCATCCCTCTGTCCTCATGACCTGCCGAGGCTTCATTAGATTCTTCTCCAGTGATGTCATCACACAACGGTCCTCTTCTGGTTTTAATGACACTCTCTGTCTCTGTCTCTGTCTCTCTCTTTCTCTCATAGCTCTCTCTCTCCTTCTCTCTCCTCCCTCCTTCCCTTTCTCTCTCTCTCTCTCTCCTAGCTCTCCCTTTCTCTCGCTCCCTTTCTCTCTCTCCCTCTCTCTCCCTCTCTCTCCCTCTCTCTCTCTCTCTCTCTCTCTCTCTCTCTCTCTCTCTCTCTCTCTCATACTCTCATACTCTCATAGCTCATACCTCGGCCTGATATTAAATCTTCCATGATATTAAATAGTTAATGGTCCCATGATCCATTCCTCCATTTATTCCAACGATCCCGTCTGCAATTTCATCCTCCTCTGGAAGGGCGGGATGGGCTGTCTTGATATACACTGTGTGTGTGTGTGTGTGTGTGTGTGTGTGTGTGTGTGTGTGTGTCTCTCTCTGCTCTAGTAGTGGAGGCGTACTTTAAGTTTTTTATAGGGATGCACGATATTATCGGCCCGATATTGAGGAATTAATGTTTATCGGTATCGGTATTTATTATAAAATTTAGCCGATATTTAACCGATAATATGAAGCCGGAAATATTTCTGCTTCCGGTTTCCGGTTTCCGCACTCTGCTTCCGGTTTCCGCGCTCAGGCACGCAGTTTGTTTTGACGAGACGCGAGCGAAACATGCCTTCCCCGGTGTGGACATTCTTCACAATTTCTAAGGCAGATATTGCGTTTGCAATTTGCAATACATGTTCAACAAAAGTTCGGAGAGGAGGGCAAAGGTCTACGAGTTACAACACAACGAATCTAATAAGTCACCTGAAGAATCACCATTGCAAGCACGCTGTATGGAAGGAATATCAAGCACTCGTTGTAGCAGAACACGTTAGCCTAGCCGCGAAAAAAAAGCCATTGTGGATTTCATGAACTTACATGTAATGAATATACATGTAAACATACTGTATACTGTCTAAAGCTATGGTTAACATATACATGTAAACATGCAGTATACTGTCTAAAGCTATGGTTAACATGTACATGACATGTAAACATACAGTATACTGTCTAAAGCTATGGTTAACATGTACATGACATGTAAACATACAGTATACTGTCTAAAGCTATGGTTAACATATACATGTAAACATGCAGTATACTGTCTAAAGCTATGGTTAACATGTACATGTAAACATGCAGTAAGGCTGCCACGATTAGTCGACTAGTCACGACGACGTCGACTACCAAAATCGTCGCCGCCATATTTGGTAATCGCCGTAGTCGCATGTTTTTTGGGAGCTGAAATAAGCGTTTTTTTTTTTTTTTTTTTTTTTTGTGCCTAGCACCAGGGGAGCCCCCCCTCCCAAATTTCGTTGTTTGGTACCTGTACTATATCAATGACAATAAAGACCATTCATTTTATTCGATAAGCATTCGTTTTTCTTCCCTGAAGCTGCCACTGGCTAGCGTCTCCCAGTGTCTTTGATGTACATGCGCAGTGTCGGTCATCCGGGGCACACGTGACTTCCTCGGAAAAACAAACAGAGAAATGTCTTCCTGTCCTCGTACCTCTAAAGTGTGGGAGCATTTCAACCACAACGTTGAAAAAAAGAATGTAAAATGTAAAATTTGCAAAGCTGAACTCGCTTATCATGGCAGCACGTCTATGATGCGCGAGCATCTAAAAAGGAAGCACGTTGTGGCAGATGACGAGGAAGACGATGGCTCGTCTCGGTAAGCTAGTTAGCTTGTTATTGGCTAACGATATCGTTACGTTAAAAGCCTTCTTACATTATTTTACGTTGTCATCAAAGCGATACTTATCAAATAGCTAAAAATGTTGTCTTAACGTTACAGTGCTAAGAAGGCGCGTTCTACTATGAGATGAGTGAAGCAAAGCAAAACTTTTGTACTCTGTACAAGTATTTATTTTTGTTTTTGTATTCTTTTGGTTGCCTAGTGCCTAGCCTACCTCATTTTACTCAGCAGTTTGCACCCTCTACTACTCTTTACATTACATTACATGCAAGTGATGCCAGAAATAAATCTGCAAAGTTCATTAAAATATCTATTTTTGAGTGAACAATCATTTTAATTGTCTTTATTTTTAGTTAGCACATGCCTACAACAACAACTAACAACTTCAAGCTAAATTTAGAAGCTGATTTAGAAGATGATAGCTAAATAAGAGCGATTGAGTAATTGTGTGATAAGCTGTAATTTATGATCCGATTAGTCGACTAATCGTTAAAATAATCGGTGACTAGT
The DNA here is from genome assembly GCF_963989245.1 of Nansenia antarctica. Classification (NCBI taxonomy): domain Eukaryota; kingdom Metazoa; phylum Chordata; class Actinopteri; order Argentiniformes; family Microstomatidae; genus Nansenia; species Nansenia antarctica. The sequence continues at coordinate 7,620,800 of NC_137686.1, read as the reverse complement.
CGACTATGAAAATAATCGTTTGTGGCAGCCCTAACATGCAGTATACTGTCTAAAGCTATGGTTAACATGTACATGTAAACATACAGTATACTGTCTAAAGCTATGGTTAACATGTACATGACATGTAAACATACAGTATACTGTCTAAAGCTATGGTTAACATATACATGTAAACATGCAGTATACTGTCTAAAGCTATGGTTAACATGTACATGTAAACATGCAGTATACTGTCTAAAGCTATGGTTAACATGTACATGTAAACATACAGTATACTGTCTAAAGCTATGGTTAACATATACATGTAAACATACAGTATACTGTCTAAAGCTATGGTTAACATGTACATGTAAACATACAGTATACTGTCTAAAGCTATGGTTAACATGTACATGACATGTAAACATACAGTATACTGTCTAAAGCTATGGTTAACATGTACATGTAAACATACAGTATACTGTCTAAAGCTATGGTTAACATGTACATGACATGTAAACATACAGTATACTGTCTAAAGCTATGGTTAACATATACATGTAAACATGCAGTATACTGTCTAAAGCTATGGTTAACATGTACATGTAAACATGCAGTATACTGTCTAAAGCTATGGTTAACATGTACATGTAAACATACAGTATACTGTCTAAAGCTATGGTTAACATATACATGTAAACATACAGTATACTGTCTAAAGCTATGGTTAACATGTACATGTAAACATACAGTATACTGTCTAAAGCTATGGTTAACATGTACATGACATGTAAACATACAGTATACTGTCTAAAGCTATGGTTAACATGTACATGTAAACATACAGTATACTGTCTAAAGCTATGGTTAACATGTACATGACATGTAAACATACAGTATACTGTCTAAAGCTATGGTTAACATATACATGTAAACATACAGTATACTGTCTAAAGCTATGGTTAACATGTACATGACATGTAAACATACAGTATACTGTCTAAAGCTATGGTTAACATGTACATGTAAACATACAGTATACTGTCTAAAGCTATGGTTAACATATACATGTAAACATACAGTATACTGTCTAAAGCTACGGTTAACATAAGATCTTTATGAACTTTGGCTAAAAAAAGCATTGTGCACTGTCTATAACAGATTCTGTTTGTTAGAGGAAATAATAAATGAACATTTGAAGACTCAGAAGTGTTCTCTTTGTTGTGTTAACAATAGTGATGTAAGTTAGATTTGGTGAGATCACTATGGAATATTAAATCATCAATCTTTGCTCACTACATAGCCTTTCTTACCTTCAGGTGTGCATGAACTACAGGTTATCAACTGTGAAATTATATCTGAATGGTCTTTATTGTCATTGATATAGTACAGGTACCAAACAATGACATTTGGGAGGGGGGCTCCCCTGGTGCTAGGAAAGAAAAAATAAAATAATAATAATAATATCGGTATCGGTTATCGGCCACGAGAAGCGGGTAAATATCGGTATCGGTATCGGTTGGAAAAAATGCATATCGTGCATCCCTAGTTTTTTACGTTTACGTTTGACTTGACTTATTATTGTGTTACTATTGTTTTTTGTATCTGAATGCCGCAATGTCAATGTCGAGGAACCGAAGCCAAAGAATTTGACGCCTTGCTCAAGGACACCTCGACACGTGGCCAGCCGGGATTCGAACCCTACTTGTACAGTCCCTGACCCTAACCCCGTCTCTCCCCTCTCCCAGGACGTGGAGGTTCCTCTCCACCTGCTGCGCTACGTGTGCCTGTTCTGTGGGAAGCACGGCCTGTCTCTGATGAAGGACTGCTTTGAATCGGGCACCCCCGAGAGCCTGCCCTTCCCCATCGCCCACGCCTTCATCACCATCGTCTCTAATGTGAGTCAGTCTGCCCCCGACCAACATGGCAGCCCAACTGCCCCAAACCAACAAGGCAGACCAGCCGTCCCAACATGGCAACCCAACTGTCCCAAAACAACATGGCAGCCCAACTGCCCCTAACCAATATGGCAACCCACTGCCCTGCCCAACACTAACATGGCACCCCAACTGCCACGTCCAAAACCAATATGGCAACCCAACACCAATGTCTGGAAAGCACAATCTATGCCATGCTAGACCACTGGACCACGCCAGGCCACAGTACTGGTGCCAGACCACTAAACCACCCTCTTGTCCTTTCTAAAGATGTCAGTCTGTGTCTGGGTTGGTTCTAATGGTGTGTCTGGGTTGGTTCTAATGGTGTGTCTGGGTTGGTTCTAATGGTGTGTCTGGGTTGGTTCTCCCCTCAGATCCGAATATGGTTACACATTCCTGCCGTCATGCAGCACATCATACCCTTCCGCAGCTACGTCATACGGTGAGTTAACTACTTCTGTCACCTTTTATATCATCTATAGTTATCTACTTACTGCCATTCGGTGAGTTCTGTCATATGTTATAGTTAACTGTGGTTATCTCACAGTATGACACATACTAATATCATACGGTGAGTTCACTCGCTCTCTAAAAAAACGTTGACGACACTCACTTCAGGAAGAGGAGACATGTTGTTCCCTACATCCTGTTCCTAGGGACCCACCGCATTCCTGATGTCTGGAGAATCAACGTCTCTAAGAAATGAGGACGCTGTCAGACAAAACCACTCTCTGTGCCGTTCTTAGGCATTTTTCCCCCCACAGAGTAAATATTACATGGAGTCACTGTTCTTATATGTTCACTGTTCTTACAACAACACGCCATTTCCAGATTCTGCTCACTTCTTATTTTGTCACTCGTGTCCTGATAATAAGACAAAATGGAGCGCAGAGAAGAGGAGGAGGAGAGGAGAGGAGAGGAGAGGAGAGAGGTTGTGTTGCAGCTCAGCTCCTGAAATAGCCTGAGGGCTTTGTGAAATACATATTGTGTGATTTATACAGTTCAGTTGGCATCTTGTTCAACTTGTTTCCAGCTTCTCCAGCGCAATATATCACCACACCCTGGACAGGAAGGAAGGACAGTAGACATCAGGGGAGGCTGGGGGAGGTAGAACACCAGGGGAGGCTGGGGGGAGGTAGAACACCAGGTGAGGCTGGGGGAGGTAGAACACCAGGGGAGGCTGGGGGAGGTAGAACACCAGGGGAGGCTGGGGGAGGTAGAACACCAGGGGAGGCTCGGGGAGGTAGAACACCAGGGGAGGCTGGGGGAGGTAGAACACCAGGGGAGGCTTGGGGAGGTAGAACACCAGGGGAGGCTGGTGGAGGTAGAAATCGGAGGACGGGCTCATTGTAATACACGGGATGGAATCAGGAATGGTACCAAACACACGTGGGTGGATGGACTTAGCATATTCACCTCTTAGTTATAACCCAACGTAGAGGTCCTGTGTGACTCAGGTAGCAGAGCATGGGGGAGCAACGCTTAGGTTGTGGGATCGATTCCTGCCGGCACCATATCTACAAAAAACAAAATAAATCCACACACTGAATGTACTGTAAGTGGATGGGGATGTCTGCCAATACGTCTGCATACACAATGTAGTCTTCAGCCCAGGTGATTAGGTGATATTTCGGCCCAGCCGTCTGACGGACAGTGTCACGGATGCGCATCTCTGAAGGCGAACCAAGGCGGAGCGCAACCTGGACGCTCCTCTGGCGTGTCGAGGCGCATGGTGCAGGGTGTGTTGCAGCTGCAGCTGGGAGCAGACACTCAGTCAGTCAGTCAGTCAGTCAGCCTCTCTCTCCTCTCTCTCGCTGAAGAGCCTGCCACCGCGCGTTGCTAGGAAGAGCTTCCCTCGCCATGGCAACAGTCACCGAGGCTCCAGTCTCAAGCCTCCCTCCTCCTCCTCCTCCTCCTCCTCTCCTCTCCTCACATGACCTTGGAAGAATTCAGACAGACAGACAGCTGGCGGGCGCCTCGACGACCCTCGTCATGTGACCACAGTGGTTTAGCCGGATTAGGCAGGCTGGAGGTGCAGGAGCCCCCCCCCTCCCCCCCCGTTTGATGTCAGAATGGAACATTCCTAACAGCAGAGACCCTAGCAACCATGTTAAAGGGGAAGTTCACCCTGAAATCCGTTTTCATAGACTTTCAAGACTTCATACTCTAACCCTACTGATTAACCTTCCTCTATCTCTACTATCTGATTAACCTTACTCTAACCCTACTATCTGATTAACCTTACTCTAACCCTACTGATTAACCTTACTCTAACCTTACTATCTGATTAACCTTACTCTAACCCTACTATCTGATTAACCTTACTCTAACTCTACTGATTAACCTTACTCTAACCCTACTATCTGATTAACCTTACTCTAACCCTACTATCTGATTAACCTTACTCTAACCCTACTGATTAACCTTACTCTAACCCAGTGGTTCTCAACCTTTTTTGGGCCAGCGCCCCCCTGTCCATTATCCAGGTCTCTTACCGCCCCCCATCAAAAAAAGTTGACTTTTTTTCTTCCCTGAATAATATTAATGTTGACTAATATTCTGTGTTATATCATTTAAAAAGCATGTCACTGAATGCCAAATAATAGATTTGATTTAACTGGGCAGTTGGAATATCATTATCATTAGTTTACCAGAGAGCAGAAAAGCCATGTGAATGTGAATAAAAATGCTGTTTATGAGTGTTAAACAAACTCAGACAACATCAGAGAATACAGACAGACTGTTTTATGATGCTATTATTTATTAATTTTTGATTAGACTTTGTTAACAAAGTTCAGAGCACTGCGCTCTGGGACCGCTCAGAGATGGGTGCTCTGACTGAAAAGACGGTTTGCCCGAGCGAACTGACCGTTCGTGCATTTACGAACGTACCTGTAATAACACTGCTGACAGCTGATCAATCGCAAGCAGACAGAGTAGTGGTTTCCTATAGCAACAAAAGACGTTGACAGCTGTTCGGAGTGCATCACATCACTAGGGCATCACATGAGGAGCAACATATCACTAAAAAGCGATCGTATATTTTAGTTTGTAAACGTTAAGACGAACACATCGCAATGCTAACCTCAGAATGGCACTAGGGAAAACATCCACAACAACACTTAACAGTAATACATTTATGTAATATACTGTGATGAACCTGCGAGGGGAGGGGACATTCATAGCTGATTTCTCCAGGTTAGATTATTGGTAGGCTAAGCGACAGAGAACTTTCCGGACTGGCTTATTACAATACGATCGCTTTTTTGAGTTAGGTTGTTCCTGCTGTGATGTTCTGGTATGGTGGTATGGTGGTATGGTGGTATGGTATTAGCACTAATTTTAACTAAATTAAATAAGCTGTATTGAAAGGAAGCGAATGAAGCGAACGCATAAGCGCAGAGGGTAGTGTGTGTATACGCGGGGAGGGAGTATTTGGCACGACAGGCTTACGTCACCGGCGGGGACATGGACTGAGTATCAAAACTAACATAAGAAATATTCTCTCTCGCTTATAGCCAACAATTACAATGAGCCTACAAACTGAAACACATGTCACTCAAGCATAGCCTACAAGGAAAACACTCATAGAAATTAAACAAGACCGTAAATTGAACAACACCGTATCGCTGTTGGATGAGCAACACAAATTAAATAGCCTATTCCTCATAAATCTTCGCCAACTGGCTAAATCCAAAGACAATCAACTATTTACAGTTATATAGCCTATTCCACTCCGTGTTCATTTGCGGGTGCTATGCAAGAAAAGGATGGCAAGGGTTGAAAGTTGGCTTGTGCTAGCATTAGCTATGGGGCATCCATGGTCAACATGACTTTACAGATGGGATGAACCGGCGTTCTTTCTATCGTAGACTAGCATAGTATTGCAATTTCTGCACTGTACATGAACTGTCAAGATTCTTCTACAATGCAGCTTACCCAGACACATTGGAAACTATCAAAAGCTCTGCCTTTGCTAGCTGAGTTTTTAGCTTCATCTTCTTGATGACACTCTCACTTTTATTTTTTGGGGCACTGCGCTACGTGTGTCTGCGTCACAGAGCCCGGCCAAGTTCAGAACACTGCGCTCTGGGAGCGCTCAGAGATGGGTGCTCTGACTGAAAAGACGGTTTGTCCGAGCGAACTGACCGTTCGTGCATTTTCGAACGTACCCGTAATAACACTGCTGACAGCTGTTTTTCATGAGAAAAATACTTTATGCGTGAAAACGCCCCCCAAGAACACCTCAACGCCCCCCTTTAAAAAATATTTGTTCCAGCGCCCCCCGATGTTGTCTGAACGCCCCCTGGGCCGCCCCCGTTGAGAAACGATGCTCTAACCCTACTATCTGATTAACCTTACTCTAACCCTACTATCTGATGAACTTTACTCTATCCCTTTAACTTTACTCTAGCAATGGTTCTCGAGCCTAATGGCCCTTAAGGGGCAGGAGCCTATCCTGTTTTCAGTAGCGTGAGGCGGCTTGATGTACAAGTACACCACGCTGGTATGTCGCAGGGTCTTACCCCCAATCCAACCCGTAATCCCGAGTGCCAAGCAGGGAGGCATCAGGTACCATTTTTTATAGTCTTTGGTACGACTCGGCCGGGGAATCGAACTCACGACCTCCCAATCTCAGGACGGGCACTCTAACCGCAAGGCCACTGAGCTGGTCTGCTCTACCCCTACTCTACTCTAACCCTCCTCTACTCTACCCCTCCTCTACTCTAACCCTCCTCTACTCTAACCCTCCTCTACTCTAACCCCCCCCCCCCAACCCAGGTACCTGTGTAAGCTGTCTGACCAGGAGCTCCGTCAGAGCGCGGCCAGGAACATGGCGGACCTGATGTGGAGCACGGTGAAGGAGCCCCTGGACAGCGCCCTCTGCTTCGACAAGGAGAGTCTGGACCTCGCCTTCAAGTACTTCATGTCCCCCACGCTGACCATGAGGCTGGCGGGACTCAGCCAGATCACTGTGAGAGACACACACACACACACACACACACACACGCATGTCTACATATACACACACACACACACACACGCTGACCATGAGGCTGGCCTGACTCAGCCAGATCACTAGTTGTGTTTCCATAAAAGTAAAGCGAATTTTGAAAATGAGAATCATGAGAATCATGAAATGCGGAGCGTTTCCATTAACTTGGTTGGAGCCAATAAGCTAGGCTACGTAAAACGTAATTTCGTCAGTTACAAGTATATAGTTACGCATGTAAAGAACTCTCCCAACTGCAATGCAAAAAACACACACAACACAAAATCTTTTGAAAAGTACAATAAAGCTGTATTTCTTTTAACAAAGTGTGGTGTGCATGTCAACTACCAGCAGTGCGATATCTGTAAACATACTATCTGTAGACTACCCGTTGCTTCAGACTCTTCCACTTGGGCCAGGGTTTGTCAAATCATTTGTTGGGCATCTCGTTTCTTAAGTCCTGGTATATTGTGGCATTTCTTTGCTGTTTGCCATTTAAGACATGTTTAGCAGACATGTTTTCATCACGCGTAAGGGAATAACCCGGAAGACGCAGACAGCAGAAACCGCTGAGGCACGTCAGTTGAAATCCGCTGCCCTGTTTCCATAACACTTGATGCGAATCACCTCTGATTCTCATAAGGCAAAAACCACCTCGAGCGAGCGTATCGACTGTGTACGAATTAGAGGAGATTTGCATCGAGTTTATGCGAAGCAAGACGTTTCCATAAACGTTCTCATATGAATCATCTCAAACTGATGCGAATCACCTCGAAATGCGAATCAGAATGTTTTATGGAAACGCACCTATTGTGAGACACACACACACAAACACACACAAACACACACACAGACACAAACACACACACAGACACACACACAGACACACGCTCACCATGAGGCTGGCCGGACTCAGCCAGATCACTGTTAGGGCTTTCACACCGGCAGTTCCGAACACCGGTTCGCGTTCGCATGCCGAAACCTCCGAACGTTGGCGCTGTCTGTCGAACGAGCCCGCGTTCATACCAGTGTATCATTCGCCAAACAGCGCCAACGTTCGGAGGTTTCGGCACGCGAACGCGAACCGGCGTTCGGAACTGCCGGTGTGTAAGCCCTATGTGAGACACACACACACACACACGTCTACATACACACGTCTACACACACACACACACACACACACACACACACACACACACACACTCACCATGAGGCTGGACCGGACTCAGCCAAATCACTGTGAGACACACACACACACACACACACATGTCTACATACACAGACGTATTGTATTATTAAATGTGTGTTGTGTGTTTCAGAATCAGCTCCACACCTTCAACGATGTCTGTAATAACGAGTCCCTAGTGTCAGACACAGAGACGTAAGTTGATTTAATTACCTTTAATTACCTTTCATGAATTACCTTTAATTACATGTGTTGCTCTCAAGTGAAGTTCAGAGGAAATTATTGTGTAACTCTCCTGTACAGTTTCTCTACTGTATAATAATACAAAGAAATCTTAATTCTTCCTTCTTCTAGCATTATGACTGCCCCTGGCCCGAGTATAGATGACAATTTCTTATGATGACTGATGAATAGATGACTGATGGATAGATGACTGATGGATAGATGACTGATGGACAGATGACTGATAGATAGATGACTGATGGATAGATGACTGATGGATAGATGACTGATGGATAGATGACTGATGGATAGATGACTGATGGATAGATGTCTGATGGATAGATGACTGATGGACAGATGACTGATGGACAGATGACTGATGGATAGTTGACTGATGGACAGATGACTGATGATAGATGACTGATGATAGATGACTGATGGATAGATGACTGATGGACAGATGACTGATGGATAGATGACTGATGGATAGATGACTGATGGATAGATGACTGATGGACAGATGACTGATGATAGATGACTGATGATAGATGACTGATGATAGATGACTGATGGATAGATGACTGATGGACAGATGACTGATGGATAGTTGACTTATAATAGATGACTGATGGACAGATGACTGATGATAGATGACTGATGATAGATGACTGATGGATAGATGACTGATGGACAGATGACTGATGGATAGTTGACTGATGGACAGATGACTGATGGACAGATGACTGATGATAGATGACTGATGATAGATGACTGATGATAGATGACTGATGGATAGATGACTGATGATAGATGACTGATGGATAGATGACTGATGGACAGATGACTGATGGACAGATGACTGATGGATAGTTGACTGATGGACAGATGACTGATGATAGATGACTGATGATAGATGACTGATGGATAGATGACTGATGATAGATGACTGATGGACAGATGACTGATGGACAGATGACTGATGGACAGATGACTGATGGACAGATGACTGATGGGTAGATGACTGATGATAGATGACTGATGGATAGATGACTGATGGACAGATGACTGATGGACAGATGACTGATGGATAGATGACTGATGGATAGATGACTGATGGATAGATGACTGATGATAGATGACTGATGGATAGATGACTGATGGATAGATGACTGATGGATAGATGACTGATGGATAGTTGACTGATGGACAGATGACTGATGGATAGATGACTGATGGATAGATGACTGATGGATAGATGACTGATGGATAGATGACTGATGATAGATGACTGATGGATAGTTGACTGATGATAGTTGACTGATGGATAGTTGACTGATGGATAGATGACTGATGGATAGTTGACTTGACTGATGATAGTTGACTGATGGATAGATGACTGATGATAGATGACTGATGGATAGTTGACTGATGGATAGTTGATTGATGGATAGATGACTGATGGATAGATGACTGATGACTGATGGGTAGATGACTGATGATAGATGACTGATGGATAGTTGACTGATGGATAGTTGACTGATGGATAGATGACTGATGGATAGATGACTGATGGATAGATGACTGATGGATAGATGACTGATGGATAGATGACAGATGACTGATGGATAGATGACTGATGGATAGATGATAGATGACTGATGATAGATGACTGATGGATAGATGATTGATGGATAGATGACTGATGGATAGTTGACTGATGATAGATGACTGATGGATAGTTGACTGATGGATAGATGACTGATGGATAGATGACTGATGGATAGTTGACTGATGGATAGATGACTGATGATAGATGACTGATGGATAGTTGACTGATGGATAGATGACTGATGATAGATGACTGATGGATAGTTGACTGATGGATAGTTGACTGATGGATAGATGACAGATGGATAGATGACAGATGACTGATGGATAGATGACTGATGATAGATGACTGATGGATAGTTGACTGATGGATAGATGTTTCACTTACTTAGACAAATGTATTTGTGACACGGTCTGCATGTCGGCTTCTTTAAAAATAAAAAAAACAGTTTTCCGTTTTTGTTCATGTTACGAAAGTTTATTACTAGTTCCTAGTTACTAGTAGTACTACTAGGTAGTAGAGGGGATTACTCACATTGCATTGCAATGTTTTGGCTTGACTTTTTATTATATAAGTAATTTTATGGGCAGTCCCACTCATATTTTTCATTTTATTGACAGATACAGTATTTAGACAGGAAGGATGGGTGAGAGAGAGGAGGGATGACATGCAGGATATGTCCCCGGCCGGAATCGAACCGGGGACCCTGCGGTTACATGGTCAACGCTTAACCCGCTACGCCACCTGAACATTTTGCGCCCAAGCCTGAACATTTTGATTGGTTGCCGACTTGTTCCTGCTGTCACATTAGTCTAAGTCGCTTTGGATGAAGGCGTCTGCTAAATGCCATAAAAGTAAATGTAACTAACCAACCAATCCCTCTTTATGGTCCCCTCCAGGTCAATAGCCAAGGAGCTAGCCGATTGGCTGATAAACAACAATGTGGTAGAACACATCTTTGGACCAAATTTGCACATTGAGGTGAGTTTTCCGCTCCGTGGTGTTATGAGGAGCAGGGGAGGCTGATGGGGGTAGAAATGGGAGGACAGGCTCAGTGTAATACATGGAGGTGGATGGAGTGTAATACATGGAGGTGGATGGAGTGTAATACATGGAGGTGGATGGAGTGTAATACATGGAGGTGGATGGAGTGTAATACATGGAGGTGGATGGAGTGTAATACATGGAGGTGGATGGGGGATGGTATCAAACACGCGTGTTAATGTTAATGCAGCGGCCATACTGCGCCTCTCTGTGTGTTCTCAGTTCATTAAACACTCTTAAATGTGACGGCCATGTTTGACCCCTGTGTGTGTGTGTGTGTGTGTGTGTGTGTGTGTGTGTGTGTGTGTGTGTGTGTGTGTGTGTGTGTGTGTGTGTGTGTGTCTGTGTCTGTGTCTGTGTCTCTGTGTCTCTCTGTGTGTGTGTGTGTGTGTGTGTGTGTGTGTGTGTGTGTGTGTGTCTGTCTGTCTGTCTGTCTGTCTGTCTGTCTGTCTGTCTGTCTGTCTGTCTGTCTGTCTGTCTGTCTGTCTGTCTGTGTGTGTGTGTGTGTGTGTGTGTGTGTGTGTGTCTGTGTCTGTGTCTGTGTCTGTGTGTGTGTGTGCAGATCATTAAACAGTGCCAAGTGATCCTGAACTTCCTGGCAGCGGAGGGCCGCCTCAGCACCCAGCATGTAGACTGTATATGGGCCGCCGCTCAGGTACACACACACACACACACACACACACACACACACACACACACATTAATTTCAATTCAATTCAAACAACTTTATTAGTCCCACTAGGGGCAATTAATTTAGAGCAGCATGTTCACAGATGTGTGTGTGTGTGTGTGTGTGTGTCCCTCCTCCAGCTGAAGCACTGCAGCCGCTACATCCACGACCTGTTCCCCTCCCTGATCAAGAACCTGGACCCCGTCCCCCTGAGACACGTCCTCAACCTGGTGTCTGGCCTGCACCCCAGCGCCCACACAGAGCAGGTACACACACACACACACACACACACACACACACACACACACACACACACACACACACACACACACACACACACACACACACACACACACACACACACACACACACACACACACATACACACACACACACACACACACACACATACACACACACACACACACACACTTACACACACACACACACACACACACGCACGCATACACTTCAGACTCTCCTTCATCCCATCAGCCATTAGGCCGTGGTACCAGACCACTGGACCACCCTAGGCCGTGGTACCAGACCACTGGACCGCCACAGGCCACAGAGCACTTATTCTGGCCTCACACTGACTAACATCTTCAACAATGTTGTTAATATGCGTCGCTGTGTTTCTCTTTCAGTCTGGACCGTACTGTTGAGTTCACTCTATTTATCCCCTATTTTTATTCATGATCTATTATGGGTCTTTTTATCCCCCATATATATCTTTTAATCTTGCTGCTGTAAGAAAGTCATTTCCCCTCGGGGATAAATAAAGAATTTCAACACACGCACGCACACACACACACACACACACACACACACACCCCCAGACTCTGTACCTGGCCTCCATGATGATAATAACCATGTCCCCCCCCCCAGACTCTGTACCTGGCCTCCATGATGATAATAACCATGTCCCCCCCCCCAGACTCTGTACCTGGCCTCCATGATGATAATAACCATGTCCCCCCCCCAGACTCTGTACCTGGCCTCCATGATGATAATAACCATGTCCCCCTCCCCCAGACTCTGTACCTGGCCTCCATGATGATAATAACCATGTCCCCCTCCCCCAGACTCTGTACCTGGCCTCCATGATGATAATAACCATGTCCCCCCCCCCCCCAGACTCTGTACCTGGCCTCCATGATGATAATAACCATGTCCCCCCCCCCCTCAGACTCTGTACCTGGCCTCCATGCTGATCAAGGCTCTGTGGAACAACGCCCTGGCAGCCAAGGCCCAGCTGTCCAAGCAGAGCTCCTTCGCCTCGCTGCTCAACACCAACCTGCCCCTGGGCGCCAAGAAAGGTCAGAGGGCACGCCATGGTTGGTCCACCCGCTACTATCATACTGCACACGATTGGTTGATTGATTAATTGATTGGTTGATTGGTTGATGGGTTGGTTCACTTGGTTGGTTGATTGGTTGGTTGGTTGGTGGGTAGGTTGGTTTGTTGGTGAGTTGATGGGTTGATGGGTTGGTTAGTTGGTTGGTTGGTTGGTTGGTTGATGGGTTGGTGGATGGGTTGGTTGGTTGGTTGGTGGATGGGTTGGTTGGTTGGTTGGTTGGTTGGTGGGTTGATTGGTTGATTGGTTGATTGGTTGGTTGCTTGATGGGTTGATTGGTTGGTTGGTTGATTGGTTGATTGGTTGATTGGTTGATTGGTTGATTGGTCGATTGGTTGGTTGATGGGTTGATGGGTTGATTGTAGGGATGTCCCGATCCGATACTGATATCGGATATCGACCCGATATTGGTCCTGAATGCTGGATCGGGGATCGCACCAGAGAAAAAAAAGGCTCCGATCCGATCCTACTGTCATCCGCAGTCAAATGTATGTGTATAAGCGATGGGGGAATGAAAACAGTGAACAGAAACGCGTGTCGCAGAAATGCTTCACGCGAGTCGCAGAAATGCTTCACGCGAGTCCTATATGCGCTTAAAATGCGCATATCGCTGTGTGCTTCACGCGAGTCCTATATGCGCTTAAAATGCGCATAGCGCTATGTGCCTGACGTCTAACAACATTCAAATGACTCTAACTTCATATTTTTTCGGATTTCAATGTATGACACATCATTTGAAAGCTTATGATCCGTAGTTCCAATCCACAACACGTCGCATTTGTTGCTTTAATAAAGGCTGGCAGTCTTTAATTTAACTGTTGTTGGTGTGGACTATATACTGGGGAGGTATTTGTTATTATTCAGGGGTCAAAAAATGTATACAAATATCGGATCGGTATCGGTATCGCCGATACCCGAAGCCCAGGTATCGGTATCGGTATCGGTAGTGAAAAAGTGGGATCGGGACATCCCTAGTTGATTGGTTGGTTGGTTGATTGGTTGATTGGTTGATTGGTTGATTGGTTGATTGGTCGATTGGTCGATTGGTTGGTTGGTTGATGGGTTGATTGATTGGTTGGTTGGTTGATGGGTTGATTGGTTGGTTGATGGGTTGATTGGTTGGTTGATGGGTTGATTGGTTGATGGGTTGATTGGTTGGTTGATGGGTTGATTGGTTGGTTGGTTGGTTGATTGATTGGTTGGTTGGTTGGTTGGTTGGTTGGTTGGTTGATTGGTTGATTGGTTGGTTGGTTTGTTGGTTGGTTGGTTGGTTGATGGGTTGGTTGGTTGGTTGATTGATTGATTGGTTGGTTGGTTGATGGGTTGATTGGTTGGTTGGTGGGTTGATGGGTTGATTGGTTGGTTGGTTGGTTGGTTGATGGGTTGATTGGTTGGTTGATTGGTTGGTTGGTTGATTGGTTGATTGGTTGGTTGGTTGATGGGTTGGTTGATGGGTTGGTTGATGGGTTGGTTGATGGGTTGGTTGATTGATTGGTTGATTGTTTGGTTGGTTGATTGATTGCCTGGTGCTCAAGGGCTTATAAGACCCTCAATCTATGGCTGCGTTCGTAAATTCGCTCTGGAAATCTGATCAGCACACATGGAATGCCTCTTGTCCAATCAAATTACTTGGTGCCTTTATGACGTTGAACCCAGTGTGCGCTCCGGCACTCTCAGCGCGAATTTACGAACGCAATCATGTTTATTATATTCATGAATATTTGTATGTTTTTATTTATTTAGTGTAGTTTAACCGTGTGTCTCTCCTCTGAACTCCACTACCCAGGGTCCCCGGCGGCCAGCCCTGACAGCAGTGACAACAGTGACACGCACCACAGCGGAGGGAGTGACATGGAGATGGACGACCAGCTGATGACAGGCAGCAAGCGAGGCCAGCAGAGGCTGTCTGACACGGAGGTAGGCCACGCCCCCGGGGAGGCCAGCTCGGAGGACGGGCTCCTTGGAACGCACAGAGAGGAACTAGGAATGCCGTCATTCCCTTCCATGCATTTACAATGAGCTCGTCCTCCGAAAATAATCTACTCCATAGAGAGATTTCCATATGAAACCAACAGTTTCCATAGTTTAAACAATAGTGGAAAGTAGTTTTGTAGTATAAAAAATAACCACCTGTTAGTTAATTGCAGGTTTGGTGGCACCATGAAACATTCCAAGGCAAACTAAACTCTAGGGGCCAGTTTCACAGACAAGGCTTAAGCCTAATCCTGGACTAAAAAGCATCTTCAATGGAGATTTTACATTGAAAGTGTGATTTAGTCCAGGACTAGGCTTAAGCCTTGTCTGTGAAACCGGCCCTATATGTAGTACTGACACAGTAACTATCTTTATTAACCTCTAGATGTAGTACTGACAGAGTAACTATCTTTATTAACCTGTAGATGTAGTACTGACAGAGTAACTATCTTTATTAACCTGTAGATGTAGTAGTAGAGTAACTATCTTTATTAACCTGTAGATGTAGTACTGACAGAGTACCGTAACTATCTTTATTAACCTGTAGATGTAGTACTGACAGAGTAACTATCTTTATTAACCTGTAGATGTAGTACTGACAGAGTAACTATCTTTATGAACCTCTAGATGTAGTACTGACAGAGTAACTATCTTTATGAACCTCTAGATGTAGTACTGACAGAGTAACTATCTTTATTAACCTGTAGATGTAGTACTGACAGAGTAACTATCTTTATTAACCTGTAGATGTAGTACTGACAGAGTAACTATCTTTATTAACCTGTAGATGTAGTACTGACAGAGTAACTATCTTTATTAACCTGTAGATGTAGTACTGACAGAGTAACTATCTGTATGAACCTCTAGATGTAGTACTGACAGAGTGAGTGTGTTCCAGGAGTCTATGCAGGGCAGCTCAGACGAGACGGCCAACAGCGTGGAGGAGGAGGGCAGCAGCGGGCCAGGCAGCAGCAGCGGCCACAGCGATGCCTCCAGCAACGAGGCGGGCTCCTCCAGGGCCAGCCAATCAGCAGGCAGCCCCGCCTCCGAGATGCACTCCGACGACATGGCCGACAGCGAGGCCCTGAAGGAGGAAGAGGAGGAGGAGGAGGAGGAAGAGGAGGACGACGAGGAGGAGGAGGAGGACGAGGAGGAGGACGAGGATGACGAGGAGGAGGAAGAGGAGGCAGGTGGGGGGAGGAGGGTGGTAGGGGGGGGGTCGACCACCATGGCGGCGGCGGAGGGGAGCCCCCAGAAGGACCCCCGGGACCCGTCGGAGATGAGGAAGAGGAAGGCAGGGGAGGCGCTGGGGGAGGGGGGGGGCAGGGGGAGGGGGCGGACCCCCCCCCGGGTCCAAGCCCAAAGGCCTCCCCCCCGCCTTCGCCCCCGACCCGACCACCGTCGCCATGGTTACGGCGGCGTCGGCCTCGCTGGAGGGCCGCATGAGGATGTTGGACGCTTGCTCCGCCTCTTCCTCCGCCCTGCGCCAGGGGGAGGGGCCTGAGAGGGGGGCGGAGCCTCAGCAGCAGCAGCAGCAGCAGGGCGGGGTGCCGGGGGGGGACATGGCCCCCGGCCCCCAGGAGCCCCCCTGTCTGCCCCGCCCCGGGGACTTCCTGGGAGACGTCGCCATGGGCAACGAGCTCTTCAACTGCCGGCGTTTCATCGGCCCCCAGCACCACCACCATCACCACCATCACCACCACCACCACCACCACGAAGGGTACGCCTCTCTCTCTCCGGCTCCCCCCCCCTCCCCCCCCCCCATCTCTTCTGTATCCTTCAGCTTTCCGTTTTTTTACACCGATAACGATCACCGATAATCTATGAGCAATATCTGCCGATATACTGCCGATACCGTTCAAATAACAGCCTAATATAAAAAAGAAAAAAAAGAAGAAGAGACATTATTTTATTTTTTAAATGTGTTTTTTCAGATTTTATCCCTTTTTCACCCAATTTGGTATCCAATTGCACCCAACCTAGCATCCTATTATCCCCTGCCTATTGCGTAGGATCCGCCGCACGACCCCGTGGCCGGCAGCCCCAGAGGAGATCGCCAGGCAGACTAGCTGTCTGGCTCCTCGAGCCCAGCACCGTTATTCCGGCACCCCGGGGGCGGTGTTGCGCGACGGATCCTTGTCCGGAAATAGTCCTATACCCCCCTTTTGGGAGCGGCCGCTCAATATGCCGCTCCCTGTGTGTGCCCCGGCCATATCCGGGTCTGGCGAGACCGGGATTCGATCCCAGTCCCCGGTGGGCAGCTTGCACTAGTGGCTAGTGCTTAGACCGCTGCGCCACCGCGGGGCAAGAAGAGACATTTAACATTTAGAGCATCCGATAAAGCAAGAACCTTTTTTTAAAAAAAATCTCCACAAACCTTTTTGATAGGCTGGCCGAGTTGTGTCTGTACATTCTGCAATCTAGAACATGCAAGGGCAGAACGCTGTGGTGTGGCCCACGAAGCGTCTCCCTGTAGCTGTGACATCACTTATGCTGCGCTGTGACAGCACTCCATCGTGGACAGCCAGCTGAAGCATGTTTCAGGCAATTTATCTCTGAGTATGACATGCAGACGCGTGGGTCTATAGTGGTTTGTGGTAGCGAGCGTTTCTCTGCCTTTTTCTTCTCATTCTCCGCGGTCAGCTTTTCAAACCCGCCATGCTACGTGATGCAACTTCAAGCGCCTTGAGTTGGTTGTGTTGAAGGATTTTACCGTAGCTCCCCTACAAGGTATTTCATCCTTGCACAGATTGCAGATGGCATGTGTGACATCTGTCTCACACACTTTATAGTACTTCCACACTGTTATGTTTGTATTTCTATTCTAAACTAGGCGTAGGTTTAAGCCTTCTTTTTATTTACAAAATATGTTATAAACACAACCTCACGCACACCGCTGACATAGTTTAGTTTAACAAGCATGCGAGAGTGGCTGGTTTAGGTTAATGAGCAGGCCACAATGAATTGGCTCACATTGTTTGCGTCATTGATCGGTTGTTGTGATCGGTGACTAGAAAGCATTATCGGATTTCCCCCGATCTCATATTTTTACTGAATAATGGCCGATTCCGATTGCTGGCCGATCGATCGGGGCATCCCTAGAAAATATTACATACGTGTTCTTTATTTTATTTTATTAGTCCTTCAAAAAAATAAACTCCATAGAGATTTGGGTTAGAATCCGGCCCATGCCCTGCTGACATGTCCTCTCTCCCTTCTTCTCCTTACTTTCCTGTCTGTCTTCACTACAACTGTCCTGTAAAATGAAGAGGGACTGCCCCCAATCAGAAAAGAAATACTTAAAAAAAACAAAAAACAGATGTATTTCTGGCCCATTTTGACATGAATAAACACAGGTTCTGATTAGGGCTGCACGATTAATCGATTTTAAATCGAAATCGCGATTTGAAATGATGCGATTAGCTAATCGCAAAGCCTGCGATTTGCCTGCGTTTTTTTTTTTTTTTTTTTTACCTTTATTTTACCAGGAAGTCACATTGAGATTAAAACCTCTTTTGGAAATTTGATCAGCACTCATGGAATGCCTCATGTCCAATCAAATTACTTGGTCTCTTTATGACTTTGAACCCGGCGCTCTCAGAGCGAATTTACGAACGCAGGCATAGGTTGTGTCACGACAGTCAGTCCAATTATTATGAGACTTTGGGCTAACGTAACAGAGACAATTAGACACCACATGGCTTACTGGACGTATGATAAACGTTAGTATGTTATAATTGCGACAGGTAAGTGTACAATTTCACTATACTAACTGTACCAGCCAAGTGCATGTCGGTGCTGTTAGTCCAGCCTTAAACTTAGCTTAGCTAACTTGTCTTCGAGACGGTAGCTTAGCTTAGCTACTCATGCTAACCCGGCGTTAAAGTACAGACACAGAGTTGACAGTCTCAGCAACCTGCGGGTTGGTGTTTATATAGTATAGCAGGCTTATGGATACATGGAAGTTAACTGTTCTGTTGTCAAACATGAATGTGTCCTGTATGCATAACCTCATACCATTCGTTCATACCAGCCGGCTTTAAAGACGCAGAGGTTAGCCTAGCCTAGCCTTGGGCTGAAGTATGTCACAGATTCCTAAGTCAAGGTGACGTGTGTCTGTGCTCCATAGTCAGAGACCACCATTCTATCATTCATCAGTTCGACTGTTGACCGAGTCATCTAGATGTGGTCCTTTCAGTTATAGTCACAGTGTATCCCCAAATGATCATTTTAATAGCTGGATCATCTTAGAAAGTAGCCACCTGTCTAGATGAGATGAGGTTATCATATATACAATTCATATCTTTTAAGTTCTCATCCTTGCATTAGAATTAGAGCAGTTAATAGTTTGATGGTATCATGTGGTAATGCTCTCTGAAAATAGGTGATAGACAGATTCATCCAATCACCTGCCAAGTATTTTTTGAAAGTACCTGCCCTTTTCCAAACAGCTTCCAATTAAGCTTTCCTAGATGGTTGTGTGAAACAAACCACCTGAGTCAGGTTAGTAATGCTCCATCACATGTTTTAATCTGAAGCTTGATTTTAAAGCAACCCAACTTTAAAGCAACCCAATGTAAGTTTAGTTCTTTCACTCGTAGCTCGGGCTGTGGGGGAGGGAGCCTCTAAGTCCCCTGAAGACGTACAAACAAACTGCACGTTGATACGACCTTCCTAGCCGGAGATATGGCCACACTTTACAAAAACTCCCTCTTTTTTTTTTTTTTTTTTTTTTTGCTATTTAAAATAATAATAATCGCAAATTAATCGCAATCGCGATATCTGTCCAAATAATCGCAATTCGATTTCCCCCCCAAATCGTGCAGCCCTAGTTCTGATCATCCGGTCCAACGCCCTGGGGACGACCCTCCCTCACCCCCCCCCCCCCCCTCTCTGTCGCCCCCTGCAGTCACATGGTAGAAGACATGCTGAGCGCCGACGACGTCAGCTGCAGCAGCTCCCAGATCAGCGCCAAGTCGGAGAAGAACATGGCCGACTTTGACGGGGAGGAGTCGGGCTGCGAGGAGGAGCTGGTCCAGATCAACTCCCACGCCGAGCTGAGCTCTCACCTGCAGACACACCTGCCCAACCTGGCCTCCATCTACCATGAGCACCTGGCCCAGGGTACACACACACACACACACACACACACCTGCCCAACCTGGCCTCCATATACCACGAGCACCTAGCCCAGGGTACACACACACACACACACACACACACACACACACACACACACACACACACACACACCTGTCATCTACCACAAACACCTGGTGCAAGGCCGGGTCTCTCACACACACACACACACACACACACACACACACACACACACACACACACACAGACACACAGACAGAGGAGCAGTCTAATGTGTGTGTGTGTCCTGCCCCCCCAGGCCCGGCGGTCCATAAGCACCAGTACTCTGGCCACGCAGTGACGGACATCAACCTGGACAACGTCTGTAAGAAGGGAAACACCCTGCTGTGGGACCTGGTGCAGGACGATGACGCGGTGAGACACTACACACACACATTTTAATCATTTATTTATGTCCACATAGAAACAAGTATACAGGGACACAAATACTGAAGGCACAGATGGGATGCATTCACAAACAGACATGGACAATGTCTTTCACATACAACAGGACAAGACTCACGGGTACAAGTAACACCGTCTCCGCCATATATGGCGGCTGCCAATAATCGCAGAGACAGAGCAATACTTGCTGAGCCTTTTTGCTTCTCCCTTGGACATTCCCAGTAGACGTAGTCCTCTGACAACCAATCTGTGCACATGTCCAAGACTGCCAAATATAAAGACTAATAGCGTACACCTATAGCCTAGCTCTGAGATGGTATCTACAAGCTGCTGGTATTTCATGACCTTAGTCATGAAGGCTTCCTCTAGGCTTATATCAAAGGTGCATGCTACCTCTAATACAGACACCTCTCTGGACTCTTCATTAACAACGACAACATCTGGTGTGTTAGCAGACAACTGTGAAAAGTGACATTGGTCATTACAGAAATTGAACATAGATGCATTGACACAAGCATGTGTCTCATTTTCACTGTAACTGGGAAGTGGAGTGATATGTCCTTTACTATAAGGCTCACAATTCTGTCATGACGTGCTATATACATTCCTTTGTAAACATAACAGCCATTCAAGATGTGTGATAGTGTTTCTGTAACCTGTTCTGTGGTGTGGTGCAAGCAATGAGGAACCTGAGTGGAAGGAAACCAAATAGAGAGGTTGAGTCTGGTAGGAAGGACTTGTAATCTGGCCTTGGTTGTGAATATGACAATGTCCTCATCGAGTGCAGTGTTTTTTAGAAAAGAATGAGAAACAGAGTGATCAGCTGTGGGAAGACATGCCAGTTTTCACACACACAGAGACACAGACACACACACACACACACACACACACACACACACACACACACACACACACAGACAGACACAGACACACACACACAGACAGACACGCACACACAGACACAGACAGACAGACACACACACACACACACAGACACACAGACACACACACACACACACAGACACAGACAGACAGACTAAAGGAGAGGGTTAAAGCTGCAGAGAGAGTGTGATGAGAGAGTGTGATGAGAGAGTGTGATGAGAGAGTGTGATGTGGATGAGAGTGTGATGTGGATGAGTGTGTGATGTTGATGAGAGAGTGTGATGTTGATGAGAGAGTGTGATGTTGATGAGAGAGTGTGATGTTGATGAGAGAGTGTGATGTTGATGAGAGAGTGTGATGTTGATGAGTGTGTGATGTTGATGAGTGTGTGATGTTGATGAGAGTGTGATGTTGATGAGAGAGTGTGATGTTGATGAGTGTGTGATGTTGATGAGAGTGTGTGATGTTGATGAGTGTGTGATGTTGATGAGAGTGTGATGTTGATGAGAGTGTGATGTTGATGAGTGTGTGATGTTGTTGAGAGAATGTGATGTGGATGAGTGTGTGATGTGGATGAGTGTGTGTGATGTTGATGAGAGAGTGTGATGTTGATGAGAGAGTGTGATGTTGTTGAGAGAGTGTGATGTTGATGAGTGTGTGATGTTGATGAGTGTGTGTGATGTTGATGAGTGTGTGTGATGTTGTTGAGTGTGTGATGTTGATGAGAGAGTGTGATGTGGATGAGAGTGTGATGTTGATGAGTGTGTGATGTGGATGAGTGTGTGTGATGTTGATGAGAGAGTGTGATGTTGTTGAGAGAGTGTGATGTTGATGAGTGTGTGATGTTGATGAGAGAGTGTGATGTTGATGAGAGAGTGTGATGTGGATGAGAGTGTGATGTGGATGAGTGTGTGATGTGGATGAGTGTGTGTGATGTTGATGAGAGAGTGTGATGTTGTTGAGAGAGTGTGATGTTGATGAGAGAGTGTGATGTGGATGAGAGTGTGATGTGGATGAGTGTGTGATGTGGATGAGTGTGTGTGATGTTGATGAGAGAGTGTGATGTTGTTGAGAGAGTGTGATGTTGATGAGTGTGTGATGTTGATGAGAGAGTGTGATGCTGATGAGAGAGTGTGATGTTGATGAGAGAGTGTGATGTTGATGAGAGAGTGTGATGTTGATGAGAGTGTGATGTTGATGAGTGTGTGATGTTGTTGAGAGAATGTGATGTGGATGAGTGTGTGATGTGGATGAGTGTGTGATGTTGTTGAGAGAGTGTGATGTTGATGAGTGTGTGATGTTGATGAGAGAGTGTGATGCTGATGAGTGTGTGATGTTTATGAGTGTGTGATGTTGACGCCCCCCCTCCCCTCCTCAGATCCACCTGTCTGAGGGTCTGATCAACGAGGCAGAGAAGCTGCTGTGTTCTCTGGTCTGCTGGTTCACCGACCGACAGATACGCATGCGCTTCATAGAGGGCTGTCTGGAGAACCTGGCCCACCACAGGTACTGCCCCCCCCGTGTGTGTGTGTGTGTGTGTGTGTGTGTGTGTGTGTGTGTGTGTGTGTGTGTGTGTGTGTGTGTGTGTGTGTGTGTGTGTGTGTGTGTGTGTGTGTGTGCGTGTGTGTGTGCATGTGTGTGTTGGTCACCAGGTGTTACATTGGAATGTCACATGAAGCACTGACTTGTAACACTGATCTCCCCTCTCTTTCTCTCCCTCCCTCTCTCTTTCTTTCCCTCCCTCTCCCTTTCTCTCTCCCTCCCTCTCTCTCTCCCACCCTCTCTCTTTCTCTCCCTCCCTCCCTCTTTCTCTCTCCCTCCCTCTCTTTCTCTCCCTCTCTCTTTCTCTCTCTCTCTCTCAGGTCTGTGGTCGTCTCTCTGCGTCTCCTACCTAAGCTTTTCGGCACTTTTCAGCAGTTTGGCTCCAGCTACGACACCCACTGGATCACCATGTAAGTGCCGCCTTCCGTTGCCACCATTTTGTAGCAACACTGTAGAGAACAGTAACAGAGGAAAAGGTGTTATGACGATCATAGTTACCTGTGATATCCTGCTTGGTGTTATGGTGGTCATGGTAACCTGTGACATCCTGCTTGGTGTTATGGTGGTCATGGTAACCTGTGATATCCTGCTTGGTGTTATGGTGGTCATGGTAACCGGTGACGTCCTGCTTGGTGTTATGGTGGTCATGGTAACCGGTGACGTCCTGCTTGGTGTTATGGTGGTCATGGTAACCTGTGACGTCCTGCTGCTCTCAGGTGGGCGGAGAAGGAGCTGCACATGATGAAGCTGTTCTTTGAGAACCTGCTGCACTACATCCAGGAGGTCAGGGAGCAGAGACACAAGTTTGCCCTGTGAGTCAACCTTCCTGTCCACTATGCAAACGTGTGTGTGTGGGGATGCGTGTCTGCGTGAGGGTGCGCGTGTGAACTTTCCTGTACACTACGTAACTTCCTATGGGTTAAAAACCCCAAAATGTCGACTGTGTACTCTTTTAAATGTAGAAATATGACGGATTAAAACAGACGCATTGCGGTTTCTAAGCAATAGGTGCAACTGTTGTTTTACCGCTGTGATAAAATGTGAAAAGAAAAATCAGTTGAAAGAAAGAGAGAGTTGAATCTGACGTGTTATTGTCTCTCATACCTGCTCCCCCCCCCCAGGTACGCCCACAGTGCAGAGGTCCAGGTCCGACTGCAGTTCCTCACCTGTGTGTTCTCCACCCTGGGATCACCTGACCACTTCAGTAAGTCTCACCTCTGTGTGTGTGTGTGTGTGTGTGTGTGTGTGTACGTGTGTGTGTGTACAGTACTAACCCCCCCCCCCCCCTCCTCCTCCTCCCCCCCCTCCCCCTCAGGGCTGAGCCTGGAGCAGGTGGACATCCTGTGGCACTGTCTGGTGGAGGACGGGGAGTGTTACGACGACGCGCTGCACTGGTTCCTCAACCAGGTGCGCAGCAAGGACCAGCACGCCATGGGCATGGAGACATACAAGCACCTGTTCCTGGAGAAGGTACACACACACACACCTGGTCCACACACAGACCTGGTTGAACACACACACCTGGTCCACACACTTGGGAGAACCCAGGTTAGACAGGACACATACCTGTTCCTGTGTTGAGTTTCTGCAAGGCAGGGATCTGTACAGAGATGTGTTCAGAAGCTCTGGATGTGATGACTCCTCTCCTCTCCTCTCCTCTTCCCTCCTCTCCTCTCCCCCTCTCCTCTCCTCTCCTCTCCTCTCCCCCCCGCCCCGCCCCGCCCGCCCCTCCTCTCCTCCTCCTCCTCCTCCTCCTCCTCTCAGATGCCTCAGTTGAAGCCAGAGACCATCAGTATGACAGGACTCAACCTGTTCCAGCACCTGTGTAACCTGGCGCGCCTAGCAACCAGCGCCTACGACAGCGCCTCCAACTGTGAGGTAGGCACACACACACACACACACACACACACACACACACACACACACACACGTCAGCCTGTCACCCCCCCAACCTGTCATGTTAACCTTTGACCCCTCTCTCTCTCCGTAGCTGTGTGGTATGGACCAGCTGTGGGGCATCGCTCTGAGGGCTCAGTCAGCTGACATCAGCAGGGCGGCCATCCAGTACATCAACTCCTACTACATCAACGGTGAGGGTCCCTCACACACACACACACACACTAGGCGTGGGCGGTTTTTCTCATTTTTTATACGGTTAAACCGTCCCACAAAGAAAACCGTGACGTACGGTTTAACCGTGGCGTTCAAACCCACGTTGTCGCAGGGCTTCGACCGAGCCGCGTGTTTCAAACGGCCGAGCCCTGTCCTCTCTGTGAACCCGCTCCCAGCGCTTTCCACCAGCAGTGCTGAAAAATGCCCTGAAGATAAATAAATGAAAGCAGCGCTAAAAATACTTTTGGTTCGTAACGAGACGATGTCTGGACAGATTGGGACTGTGTGTGGGAAACACGTTCAGACTGGGCTGCTGGTGCTTCTGGTGCTTCTGGTGCTGCTGGTGCTGCTGGTGCTTCTGGCTTTGAACAGAGAAAGATCCACTGTCTTAGTCTGTTTGCTTGTTGTGAAGGGCCGAGTTACACCGTGTTTTAATATTTTGTGTGTGTGTGTGTGTGTGTGTGTGTGTGTGTGTGTGTGTGTGTGTGTGTGTCTGTGCGTGTTCGTGTGTCTGTGTGTGTGTGTCAATACCTGTGTGTGTGTGTGTGTGTGTGTGTGTGGCAGCAGGTAAGACGGGGCTGGAGAAGGAGGAGGAGTTCATCAGCAAGGTGATGGAGAGTCTGATGATGTCATCGTCCCACCTGGAGGGCGACGCCCACTCCTCCCTCACCATCATAGAGAGAGGCCTGCTGATGCTGAAGACACACCTGGAGGCCTTCAGACGCAGGTACACACACACACACACACACACACACACACCCTGGGACTAACCTCCAGAGCACACTAAAGCTCTGATTGGAAATTGTGAGACAGAAATGTGCAATTGCTACTCCTAAGATGTTTTTGTTTTTTTTATAATATGTATCTGTTATCTCTTGTCTGTTATTTATTATGTTTCATTCACCAATTTTGTAACTTGTATCTGTACTGGTCTGCTTTCTTGGCCAGGTCTCCCTCGAAAAATAGATTCTTAATCTCAAGGGAACTCCTGGTTAAATAAAGGTTAAATAAAATACAAATAACTGTTGACCTTCCCTTCCCTCCCTCCTCCCCCCTCGCCCCCCCCCCCCCTTCCTCCCTCCTCCCTCCCTCCTCCGCCCTCCCCTCCCCCCCCCCCCCCCCCTCCCAGGTTTGCCTACCACCTGCGTCAGTGGCAGATCGAGGGGACGGGGATCAGCAGCCACCTGAAGGCCCTCAGTGATAAACAGTCTCTGCCTCTCAGGATCGTCTGCCAGCCTGCCGGCCTGCCAGACAAGGTACACACACACACACACACACACACACACACACCCTCACACACACACTCTCGCACACGCACACTCACTCACTCTCACACTCCCTCTCACACTCACTCACACACACAGACACTCCGAACTGTGTGCCATCCTACTTGTATTTTGGTGTACTTAATATATACGTGTATTTTTACACTCTCTCTCTCCCTGTGTGTGTGTGTGTGTGTGTGTGTGTGTGTGTGTGTGTATGTGTGTGTCTCTCTCTCTCTCTCTCTCTCTCTCTCTCTCTCTCTCTCTCTGTCTCTCTCTCTGTGTGTGTGTCTCTGTGTGTGTGTCTCTTTCTCTGTGTGTCAGATGACCATAGAGATGTACCCCAGTGACCAGGTGGCAGACCTGCGGGCGGAGGTTACCCACTGGTATGAGAACCTGCAGAAGGAGCAGATGAACCAGCAGGCCCAGCTGCAGGAATACGGACAGAGCAGCCGCCAGCCTGACTACCCTGGTACACACACACACACACACTCTCACACTCATACTCACACTCACACTCACACTCACACTCACACTAACACTCACACACACACAGGTGCATGCAATAACACACACCCACCACCAGCACACACACACACTCACACACACACACACATCCCTACCCCTACAGTGTTTGTGACCAGTGTGTGTGTGTGTGTGTGTGTGTGTGTGTGTGTGTGTGTGTGTGTGTGTGTGCAGGGGGTCTGATGGGGCCAGTCAGGATGATCTCGTCAGGTCATGAGCTGACCACCGACTACGATGAGAAGACCCTCCATGAGCTGGGCTTCAAGGACATGCAGGTAACAACAATAATAATAATAATAATAATAATAATAATAATAATAATGATAACAACTTACATTTATATAGCGCCTTTCAGGGGACTGACGGTCGCTTTACAGAAATACAAGAAAATTCCAAAAAACAGACAGACAGTCAGACAAACAGACAGACAGTCAGACAGTCAGACAAACAGTCAGACAGACAGACAGTCAGACAAACAGTCAGACAGACAGACAGTCAGACAAACAGTCAGACAGACAGACACGCAGTCAGACAAACAAACAGACAGACAGTCAGACAGACAGTCAGACAGACAGTCACACAGACAGTCAGACAGACAGTCACACGGACAGTCAGACAGACAGTCAGACAGACAGTCAGACAAACAGTCAGAGAGACAGTCAGACAGACAGTCAGACAGACAGTCAGACAGACAGTCAGACAGTCAGACAGACAGTCAGACAGACAGTCAGACAGTCAGACAGACAGACTGTCAGACAGTCAGACTCTCTCCCTCCCGAACAAAATTGCCTACCACAACTATGCGGATGACACTCAAATCTACATAGCCCTCTCACCGAACGACTATAGTCCCATTGACAATCTCTGTAATTGCATTGAGCAAATAATCGCCTGGATGACACAAAACGTCCTCCAACTAAACAAGGACAAAACAGAGATAATTGTATTCGGTGCACCTGACAAAAGATCGAAAGTCAGTGCAAAACTTGATTCTCTCTCTCTTCACAGTAAAAAACAGGTCAGAAATCTTGGTGTAATTCTAGACTCCGATCTAAACTTCAACAGCCACATAAACTCAATAACTAAATCAGCCTACTATCACCTGAAAAACATAACAAGAATGAGAGGTTTCATGTCCAAGCAAGACCTTGAAAAACTCATCCATGCATTTGTTTCGAGTAGACTTGATTATTGTAATGGTCTACTAACAGGCCTATCTAAAGGAGCTGTTCGTAAATTGCAGCTCATCCAAAACGCCGCTGCTAGGGTCCTAACAAAAACAAAGAAATTTGAACACATTACACCAATCCTGAGATCCCTGCACTGGCTACCAGTCTCTCAGAGAATTGAATTCAAAATCCTCCTAATTACATACAAATCACAAAATGGTCTTGGACCAAAATACATATCAGATCTCCTCCCACCCTATATTCCCGCAAGGTCCCTAAGGTCAGCTGAGACAAATCAGCTAATAATTCCAAGAGTAAAAACAAAACACGGTGCAGCAGCTTTCAGTCACGCTGCTGCATGCTCCTGGAACAAACTCCCTGAAGAAATCAAACAGGCCCAAACCCTTAAAATATTTAAATCTAAGCTAAAAACCTTCATGTTTTGCACCAGTTATGATTAAACACAAACACTTCTATCAATGTCTTTTTTCCATTAACTATTGTCTTTTTAAATGTTTTATCTATTTACTTCTTATATTTGCTTTTATTCATTGTAATTTTTATTTTCTTATGCTCCTCTTGCTGTATTTTTAAATAATGCATGTAAAGCACTTTGAATTGCCCCTGTTGTATGAAATGTGCTATACAAATAAACTTGCCTTGCCTTGCCTTGCCTTGCCTCCCTCTCTACCATCTTACTCTCTCTACTCTACTCTACCCCCCCCCCCCCTCCCCAGATGGTGTTTGTGTCCCTGGGCGCCCCCCGGCGGGAGCGTAAGGGTGAGGGGGTGCAGCTCCCGGCCTCCTGCCTGCCCCCCCCCCTGAAGGAGCACATCCCCATGCTGCTGCTGCTGCAGGAGCCCCACCTCACCACCCTGTTTGACCTGCTGGAGATGCTGGCCTGCTTCAAACCCCCCAACCCCAACGCAGAGAGGGCCCTGGAGAGCCCCGAGGTGGGTGGTTGGGGAAGGGGGGGGGTTCTCCTCTCTGTCTGAGCTGTCTGTGCGTTTCCGGAGATTTCCGTTGCCCGTAAAGCGTCTGTCAGAGAGTCGTTCGTCATCCAGGGCTTTTTAATATCTCTAATATCTCTGTACCCAGACTGACCCTCACAGGACAGACAGAGGGGTGAGACAGGGGGGTGAGACAGGGGGGTGAGACAGGAGGGTGAGACAGGAGGGTGAGACAGGGGGATGAGACAGGGGGGGGTGAGACAGAGAGTCAGACAGGGGGGTGAGACAGAGGGTGAGGCAAGGGGGTGAGGCAGGGGGGTCAGACAGATAGGGTCAGACAGAGGGCAGGTTGCTCTTTTCTCGCTGGCTCGCTCACTTTCTCCCTCTTCTCGTGTGTCTGTGTGTGTGTGTGTGTGTGTGTGTGTGTGTGTGTGTGTGTGTGTAGAGCCTACGGTGTGAGGAGCTTCACCTCCATGCAGAGAACCTGTCCAGGCGCGTCTGGGAGCTGCTGATGCTGCTGCCTACATGTCCCAGCATGCTCGTGGCCTTCCAGAACATACAGGACGACACGGTACACACACACACACACACACACACACACACACACCCTGACCCAACTTGCTGTTGAGAACAGAACATACAAGATGACACGGTACACACACACACTCCTTCCTCATCATTCCTGTGTGTGTGTGTGTGTGTGTGTGTGTGTGTGTGTGTGTGTGTGTGTGTGTGTGTGTGTGCAGGGGGGAGAGGGTCTGTGTTGGAAGGACCTGCTGAGGATCAAGTCGCCCCACAAGCTGCTGTACGCCCTGGAGATCATCGAGTCCCTGGGGAAGCCCAACCGCCGCATCCACAGAGAGTCTACGGTACCTCACACACGCACACACACACACAGATATAATAATGATAATTCATTATAATTATATAGCGCTTTTCCAGGCCCAAAGAAGCTGTATATACATACATACACACAAACCTGTCTCATCTTGGACTCTGTGTTTTGTGATGTGTGTGTGTGTGTTCAGGGGAGCTACAGTGACCTGTATCCAGACTCTGATGACTCCAGCGAGGACCAGATAGAGAACAGCAAGAACTCCTGGAGCTGCAAGGTGAGAGGACCCCTGACAGCACCTTGAGTTGCCCCTGTTGTATGAAATGTGCTATACAAATAAACCTGCCTTGCCATTTACAATGACATTTACATGTTCTCCTCTCTCCTCTCTCTCCTCCCTCCTCTCCCTCTCCTCCCTCCTCTCTCTCTCTCCTCCCTCCTCTCTCTCTCTCTCCTCGTAGTTTGTCTCATCCGGGGGTCTTCAGTTGCTGTTGGAGATCTTTAACTCTGCCATCCTGGAGCCCAAAGACCAAGAGTCCTGGACAGTGGTGAGTCTAGAACCAAGAGTCCTGGACAGTGGCGAGTCTAGAACCAAGAGTCCTGGACAGTGGTGAGTCTAGAACCAAGAGTCCTGGACAGTGGCGAGTCTAGAACCAGGACAGTGGCGAGTCTAGAACCAGGACAGTGGCGAGTCTAGAACCAAGAGTCCTGGACAGTGGCGAGTCTAGAACCAGGACAGTGGCGAGCCTTGGGCCCCTTGGGAAAGAAAGTGACCCATGTACTTTCTGTCCATCCCTCTCTCCCTCCCTCCCTCCCTTTCCTCCCTCCCTCCCTCCCTCCCTCTCTCTCTCCAGTGGTTGCTGGACTGCCTGGCCTGCCTGTTGAAGCTGATCTGTCAGTTTGCGGTGGACCCAGCTGACCTGGACCTGGCCTATCACGACGTCTTTGCCTGGAGCGGCCTCACCGACAGCCAACGGAAACGCGCCTGGCCGGGCAAGTCCCGCAAGGCCACTGGCGACCACGGGAAAGGACTACACATCCCACGACTCACTGAGGTAATTAATACACACAGGACTACACTTCCCATGATTCACTGAGGTATTAATAGACAGGACTACACATCCAACGACTCACTGAGGGATTAATGCACAGTACTACACTTCCCATGATTCACTGAGGCATTAATACACAGGACTACACATCCCACCACTCACTGAGGGATTAATACACAGGACTACACTTCCCATGATTCACTGAGGCATGAATACACACAGGACTACACTTCCCATGATTTACTGAGGTATTAATAGACAGGACTACACATCCAACGACTCACTGAGGGATTAATACACAGGGCTACATATCCCATGATTCACTGAGGTAATTAATACACACAGAACGTGACCTTGATTCTGTGTCATATATGTGAGTGTTACCTGGTCTCTCCTGCTGTGTGGTCCAGGTGTTCCTGGGTCTGGTCCAGGGCACCAACCTGATCCAGAGGCTCATCAACGTGGCCTACACCTACGACAACCTGGCCCACAGGTGAGACCAAGCCCACATCACCACCCTGACCTCTGACCTACAGCTAACTCTGGTCATATGACCTCCAGCTAACTCTGGTGATATGACCTCCAGCTAACTCTGGTGATATGACCTCCAGCTAACGATGTTCCTCAACCTAACTTCCTGTTCCTCCTGCAGGGTTTTGAAGGCCCAGTCGGATCACAGGTCTCGCCACGAAGGTGAGTTTGACTGTTTGGTAAAGCTGCGTCTTAAACAAGGAATGATAACTGTTGTTACCCAGCAGTGTCTTAAACAAGGAATGATAACTGTTGTTAACTAGCTGTGTCTTAATATCCCAGTGATGGATCAACTCTGTTCCTTTGTGCAGCAGTTTTCTTTGATTTCTCTCTATCTTCTCTCTCTCTCTCTCTCTCTCTCTCTCTCTCTCTCTCTCTCTCTCTCTCTCTCTCTCTCTCTCTCTCTTTGTCTCTTTCCTCTAACTAGCAGTAAACAGTAGCATAATGTTTCCCCCTCCAGTGACCCACTACTCCATGTGGCTGCTGGTGAGCTGGGCTCACTGCTGCTCCCTGGTCAAGTCCAGTCTGGCCGACAGCGACCACCTGCACGACTGGCTGAAGAAGCTCACGCTACTGGTCCCTGAGGTGAGGCTGGGGGAGGGGCTAGGAGGCTGAGGGAGGGGCTAGCTGGGAGCTGGGGCAGGGGCTAGCTGGGGAGGGGCCAGCAGGGGGAGGGGCTAGGAGGAGCAGAGGACCCAGCTCTGATGTGTGACCGTAAAAATATACATATCACTTCAATATGTTGTTGACTTCCATGTTGTTTTGTTTACTATGCTACAAGCTAATTCAATGTAACTGTGTGTGTGTCGCCTGTGTGTGTGTCTGTGTCTGTGTCTGTGTCTGTCTGTCTGTCTGTGTGTGTCTGTGTCTGTGTCTGTCTGTCTGTGTGTGTGTGTGTGTGTGTGTGTGTGTGTGTGTGTGTGTGTGCCCCTGCAGACGGCGGTGAGACACGAGGCGTGTAACGGGCTGTACAAGCTGTCTCTGTCTGGGCTGGAGGGAGGAGAGTCCATCAACCGCTCCTTCCTGCTGCTGGCCGCCTCCACGCTGCTCAAGTTCCTGCCGGACGCCCAGGCCCTCAAACCCCTCAGGGTGGGATAACACACACACACACACACACACACACACACACACACACACACAGGTACACAAGCTGCTACTTACACACACCAACCACTAGTTAGCGCGTCTTGTAAATTAGCCTGCCTCCCACACAGAAAAATGCAAAATATCTTTACATTAGCTTATCCTGATGTGATTATGAAAATGTAAGGATACTGTAGAACGCACATATCTAGGAAAAGTCTTGAAAGGACGGTCCTGAAATTTTATTGAGTGCAAAGATATATAAAAAAAAAATCTGTTCTAGTGTTAAAGGTCTCTCTATCTAACTGTGTGTGTGTGTGTGTGTGTGTGTGTGTGTGTGTGTGTGTGTGTGTGTGTGTGTGTGTGTGCAGGTGGAGGACTATGAGGAGGAGCCCCTGCTGAGGACGGGGTGTAAGGAGTACTTCTGGCTGCTGTGTAAACTCATAGACAACATCCACGTCAAGGACGCCAGCCAGGTACACACACACACACACACACACACACACACACACCACCCACCCAGCCAGGTACGCCCCACACCTTCAACTCCTTCAGGATACACCTGAACCGGTCACTCGTTGGTTGGTTGGTTGGTTCAATGATTGGTTGATTAGATGATTGATTGGTGGGTTGGTTGGCTGATTGATTGGTTGATTGGTCACCCTCATTTCAAAGGTTTTTTATTGAGCCAAAACATTGTTGACATACATTATGTTGCATCAATGCTCATTTTCGTTTAGACGAAAGAGATGCAAATATATATTCACGTATCTGTAACACTGTCAAGGGGCGGCTGTGGCGCAGGAGGTAGAGCCACCGTCTAATGATAGCAAGGTTGGCAGATCGGTGGTTCAAGCCCCGGCTGGCCACATATCGAAGTGTCCTTGGGCAAGACACTGAACCCCAAACTGCTCCCAGTGAGCGGGCCAGCGCCTTGCGTGGTAGCTTGCCGCCATTGGTGTGTGAATGTGTGCGTGAATGGGTGAATGAGAGGCCGTTGTAAAGCGCTTTGGATAAAGGCGCTATGTAAGTCCAGTCATTTACCATTCAAGAACATCTTTCAAGAACAAAAAAAGTTTGACTGGTCAGTGTGGTGTGTTCGTTGACTGGTCAGTGTGGTGTGTTCGTTGACTGGTCTGTGTGATGTGTTGCAGACCACCCTGCTGGACCTGGATGCCCTGGCCAGACACCTGGCTGACTGTATCAGGAGGTGAGTCACACTGTCCCTGACCAACACACACCTGTTGGTCTGGTGTGTGTGTGTGTGTGTTCATCTGTACGTGCATATCAGAGTCTTGTATAGTGCCCACGTATAACTTTATCCTGTTTCCCTCCATCTCTCCCTCTCTCTCCTCTCCCTCCATCTCTCCCCTCTCTCTCCTCTCCCTCCATCTCTCCCCTCTCTCTCCTCCCTCCATCTCCCCCCTCTCTCTCCTCTCCCTCCATCTCTCCCTCTCTCCTCTCCCTCCGTCTCTCCCCTCTCTCTCCTCCCTCCATCTCCCCACTCTCTCTCCCCTCCCTCCATCTCTCCCCTCTCTCTCCTCTCCCTCCATCTCTCCCATCTCCCTCCTCTCTCCATCTCCCCCATCTCCCTCTCCCTTCCATCTCTCCCTCCATCTCTCCCTCCCTCCATCTCTCCACTCTCCCTCCTCTCCTTCCATCTCTCCTTCCATCTCTCCCCTCCATCTCCCCCCTCTCTCTCCTCTCCCCCCTCTCTCTCCTATCCCTCCATCTCCCCCCATATCCCTCTCCCTCCATCTCTTCCCCCTATCCCTCTCCCTCCATCTCTTCCCCCTATCCCTCCCCTCCCCCCTCCCATCCCCTCCCCATCCCCCCCTCCCATCCCTCCCTCCCCCTCAGCCGAGAGATCCTGGACCAGCAGGACGGGGCGATCGAGGACGACGGCCTCACGGGCCTCCTCCGCCTGGCCACCAGCGTCCTGAAGCACAAGCCGCCCTTCAAGTTCAGCCGCGAGGGCCAGGAGTTCCTCCGCGACGTCCACAACCTGCTGTTCCTGCTGCCCAGCCTGGCCGACCGCGCCCAGCCCAAGTGCAAGTCCCAGTCGGCCCGGGCCGCCGCCTACGACCTGCTGGTGGAGACGGTGAAGGGCTCCGTGGAGAACTACCGCCTGCTGCACAACTGGGTCATGTCCCAACACATGCAGGGTGAGGAGGGGAGGGGGAGGAGGGGAGGGGGAGGGGAGGGTGTAGGAGGGGTGAGGTAGGGAGAGAGAGAGGGGTGAGGAGTAGAGTGTAGGAGGGGTGAGGGAGGGAGAGAGGGTTGAGGAGGAGAGTGTAGGGGAAGGGGGGGAGGGAAGGAG
>NC_137686.1:7548519-7583519 GCF_963989245.1 Nansenia antarctica | reverse complement strand
AAATACAACACAAAATTTATGGACAGTGTGTACGCCGATAATATGCAAGGAATTTTTCCTGGATACATGGTGTACAGGTTTTTGCCCTTGCTTGCTTGCTTTGTGCCGGTGGTCCTGGCCTCCCCTGGGGGACCGCTGGGTACTGGTAAGCAAACTGGCTAGTAGTCGCTCTATTGGTAGAGGGCTGCAAGGGAATTTTTTCCTGGCTACATAGTATACAGGTTTTTTACTTTTGCCTGCTCGCGGCTCTGTCAGTATTGATTGATTGATTGACTGATTGACTGAACATTTTCATTGTGTGAAGCGCATTGAGTTGCATCTTGTAAGAAATGCGCTATACAAATAAAATTTGATTTGATTTGATTTGATACATGAGCACAAAAGCGGCTAACGTTACTGATTAACTGTTTACTGTAGTGCAGAGAGATGGTAGTCGTAGGCGGCGTATCAAATGACAAAGCTAAACGTTTAATGAAGGACATGAACGATTGTCAACAACACACTCAAGCAGTAAATAGAACAGTCTAAACAACTTGGGTACTACGGACGGAACAATAGTCTCAACCTATAGTTCCGTGCGTGAATTATGTCAACCCACCACATTACAGAAGTAAAATCACAGTCAGATGGAGCATTCGGTAAACAGCTGAGTATCAGCTGAGTTAAAGAAAACAAACTCTTACCTTTGATGAGACCCACATGAGCCCTGTTTTCCCGTACTTCTCCCGTGTGTCTCTTATTGTCCAAATGTTCCCTGAATTTTAGCTGCATGTTTTTCCAGCATGTAATTCCGTTGTCAATAAAAAAATCGTCTCCCCTTCTTTTCCCCTTGACAATACTGTGTCGTTGCTAAAGTGACGGCACATAAGAATCGTTTTTTGACTTGCTAATGTCTGCTAACGTAGCACTTGAAACTGGCGCCGTTCTCTGGACTGCAGCTGCTCCCGCGTTAGCATTAGCATCCATCTTTTCTTCTCCCTTCTCACCGTCACGAGCTCAAATGACACTTGTCGGCCGATCTAACTCTTAACACTCACTTACAGGACTTCTGACACCATGTCGTGTTATTCTATTAAACATACACGTGAGTCCTTCTGTATTTCAATGTAAGTGTCTTTATTTTAACTCGCTCTGTAAGCTCTACAATACCGGTCTCTTGTTGTCTCGTCGTAACCTGCCCACCTGACCTGGGGGGTATTCCATCAACGTCGCTAAAGGAAAATCCTGGCTTATTTTTGATAACTCTCGCGGGACCTATCAGAATATGCCTGGATATTTGTAAGAACTCTCGCGAGATTTATCAGACTAAACCTGGATTTTCCCTTTAGCGATGTTGATGAAATACCCCCCGGATGTCACTACGGTGGCCTGTACACAATAACAATAATACCACAGTTCACATTTAGACCAATCAGGAGCCCTTGTGTCACGTCGTCAACTGAATGTCATTAATCTGATTTTTGATCAGCGGTTAGAGAGAGATGGGCGTGGATTTAGGTGCACTTTTAGTCAACATCCATTATAGCGCTGATCTAGGATCAGATATATTTTAATCAGCTAAAATGTTCAGATTTTTTTTTTTTTTTTTTTGTGGACTGAATCAATTCGTGGCGGAGGAAATTCCATCGTGGCGGCCCGCCACCAATAAATGCATGTAGAGGAAACACTGATATATATATATATATAGTATATATATATGTATATGTTCTATATCTATATGTATGTGCTGCTGAAAGGCAGGTTGAGAAACTCACAAAACTACAAACGTTTTAGAATGACAGTGTGAATGTGGTGTGTGTGTGCTCCCTTTCAGAAGAACACAGTGAAGACGCTCTTCGGAGGGGTCATCACCAACAACGTGGTGTCTCTGGTAAGAGTCCTTCTTTGTCTGTGTGGATTATGTGACAGCAGCTGGTGAAAGCGTGAACGAGTCGGCAACCGATCAAACATGTTCAGACTTTTATTCTGAACGTTTTTGAAAATCGACGACACACTCGCTAGCCAAGCCAAAATATTGAAATGCAATGAATTCGGTCAGTAATCCCCACTGTTACCTAGTTAGTGTAGAGTAGTGGGGATTACTCACCGAATCCATTGCATTGCGATGTTTTGAGATTCATTTTCATTTTTCAGAATAAAAGTCTGAACATTTTGTCCGTTTACCTGTCTGTGTGTCTGTCAGTTAACCCACGTCTGTGTGTCCTGCAGGACTGTGACCACGTCAGCCAGACCGCCGAGGAGTTCTACACTGTCAGGTGTCAGGTGGCCGACATGAAGAACATCTACGTGAGTACAACAACAACAATAACAATAACAACAACAACAGCTAACCTTATTTCCTACTGTTACTATTTGCTACTTCGTGTCCTAGACTGTAGACCACCATCTGAATACTGTAGTACCCTAGCCGCTCAATCTCTGCTATGTTAGTCAACTGTCACCGCAGAATTTGAATGATAACTGCCACCGCAGAATTTGAATGATAACTGCCACCGCAGAATTTGAATGATAACTGTCACCATTTCGCTCATTCCTATTTTTGTTCAAACCCTTTATCCTGTTATGCTATTCTGCGTCATATAGTGGATGTATCTCAGGTATGTTTTGCTCTGGAGAGGAGGGTGTTAAGAGTCTGTTTTCCTCAGGAATCCCTGGATGAGGTGACCATCAAGGACACCCTGGAGGGAGACAACATGTACACGTGCTCCCAGTGTGGGAAGAAGGTCCGCGCTGAGAAGAGGTCAGTGGTCATGTCCAGATATGGTCCACCAACCTCCTCAGTTAACAACTGTCCTTCACACTTTTTTTGTTTTTCTGTTGTCACAAAGGAACATGTTTACTCATCTCTCTCTCTCTCTCTCTCTCTTTCTCTCTCCCCCTCCCCCTGTCTCCCTTCCTCTCTCTCTCCCTCTCTCCCCCCTTCCCCCTGTCTCAGGGCGTGTTTTAAGAAGCTGCCTCGTATCCTGAGCTTCAACACCATGCGCTACACCTTCAACATGGTGACCATGATGAAGGAGAAGGTCAACACACACTTCTCCTTCCCCCTGCGTCTGGACATGACCCCCTACACCGAGGACTTCCTCATGGGCAAGGGCGACAGGAAGGAGGGTACGCAAACACTTCCTGTTTACTCAGAACCCTTCTCTCATTGGTTCACTTTAAGCCGTTTCAGGATTTCTTGGTAAAGTATATATAAACATAAGCATAAGCGATGGATCTTTGACTGGCTAGTTAAACTGCGAATTCTCCAATATCATTGGACGAGAGGTTTTGGGAGTCTGCTCTGATTGGAGTAGAGTCCGCGTCAGGCCCTGTTGTGATTGGCTGTTTCCGTCTGGTCGTGCAGGGTTCCGGGAAGAGGGGGGCGAGGCCAAAGGGGCGGAGAGCTACGAGTATGACCTCATCGGCGTGACGGTGCACACGGGCACGGCGGACGGCGGCCATTACTACAGCTTCATCCGTGACATCATCAACCCCCACGCCTACAAGAACAACAAGTGGTGAGGCGTCACCTCGTGAGATTTACCGTATAACCATACCATAAAATATATGTTTTATTTTTATTTTCTAGGGACAGCTTTGAAATGAGTTAATAGAATTTAAATTCTATCAGATAGAGTTGCTGCATCATTTCTAGTCCCTTTTCTCTCCTGCCCCAACCCTCCCCTAATCAGAGGACTTGAAAAGATGTATTTATAAGTTCTTTATAGATTTAATTATAAGCATAATACTTTTTTTTCTCCAGCTTACCACCTCAGATCTAAAATGCTTTATCTGAAGAGTCATCTTCTAGATGCTCAACAGATCATCTCTGACAGGAGTGGAATCGCAGCAGGAATGTGATAGGAATGAGAGCCCCAAGGGGACAATAAGGTTGTTTGAGTTTGAGTCTATTGGAACACCTGTCTGTCTGTCTGTCTGTCTGCCAGGTACCTGTTCAACGACGCGGAGGTGAAGCCCTTTGACTCCGCCCAGCTGGCGTCTGAATGCTTCGGTGGAGAGATGACGGTGAGGATGATGACTCTGTTACTCTGTTAGGATGATGAAGACTCTGTTAGGATGATGAAGACTCTGTTAGGATGATGAAGACTCTGTTAGGATGATGAAGACTCTGTTAAGATGATGATGACTCTGTTAGGATGATGATGACTCTGTTATGATGATGATGATGACTCTGTTAGGATGATGAAGACTCTGTTAGGATGATGAAGACTCTGTTAGGATGATGAAGACTCTGTTATGATGATGATGACTCTGTTAGGATGATGATGATGACTCTGTTAGGATGATGATGACTCTGTTAGGATGATGATGACTCTGTTAGGATGA
Organism: Nansenia antarctica; assembly: GCF_963989245.1. Classification (NCBI taxonomy): domain Eukaryota; kingdom Metazoa; phylum Chordata; class Actinopteri; order Argentiniformes; family Microstomatidae; genus Nansenia; species Nansenia antarctica. The sequence continues at coordinate 7,579,190 of NC_137686.1, read as the reverse complement.
TGATGACTCTGTTAGGATGATGATGACACTGTTAGGATGATGATGAAGACTCTGTTAGGAGGATGATGAAGACTCTGTTAGGATGATGAAGACTGTTATAATGATGATGAAGACTCTGTTAGGATGATGATGGTGACTCTGTTAGGATGATGATGACTCTGTTAGGATGATGATGACTCTGTTATGATGATGATGAAGACTTGTTAGGATGATGAAGACTCTGTTAGGATGATGAAGACTCTGTTAGGATGATGAAGACTCTGTTAGGATGATGATGAAGACTCTGTTAAGATGATGAAGACTCTGTTAAGATGATGACCTGCACTGTTTATTAGAGCTCTCAAACTGAAGACATCTCTCTCTCTCTCTCTCTCTCTCTCTCTCTCTCTCTCTCTCTCTCTCTCTCTCTCTCTCTCTCTCTCTCTCTCTCTCTCTCTCTCTCTCTCTCTCTCTCTCTCTCTCTCTCTCTCTCTCTCTCTCTCTCTCTCAGACCAAAACGTATGACTCTGTCACAGACAAGTTCATGGACTTCTCCTTTGAGAAGGTAAGTTGCTTCTCTAAATGTCAATTTGCTTTTGAATTTGTTTTGTTTTTTAACATTGTTGATATGGAACTATGTATCTCATCTCTTTTCTTTTTCTCTTTATCCCTCTCCCTCTCTCCCCTCCCTCTCTCCCTCCCCCCCCTCCTTCCCTCCAGACCCACAGTGCCTACATGCTGTTCTATAAGAGGGTGGAGCTGGAGGAGGAGAACGGGAAGGACTTCAACTTCGACGTGTCTCCTGACCTCCTGGAGGTACCTGGCCTGTACCCAGACCTCACTGTACTCAGACCTCACTGTACCCAGACCTCACTGTACCCAGACCTCACTGTACCCAGACCTCACTGTGTTCAGACCTCACTGTACCCAGACCTCACTGTGTTCAGACCTCACTGTACCCAGACCTCACTGTACTCAGACCTCACTGTACTCAGACCTCACTGCACTCAGACCTCACTGTACCCAGACCTCACTGTACTCAGACCTCACTGTACTCAGACCTCACTGTACCCAGACCTCACTGTACCCAGACCTCACTGCACTCAGACCTCACTGTACTCAGACCTCACTGTACTCAGACCTCACTGTACTCAGACCTCACTGTGTTCAGACCTCACTGTACCCAGACCTCACTGTACTCAGACCTCACTGTACTCAGACCTCACTGCACTCAGACCTCACTGTACCCAGACCTCACTGTACTCAGACCTCACTGTACTCAGACCTCACTGTACTCAGACCTCACTGTACCCAGACCTCACTGTACCCAGACCTCACTGTACTCAGACCTCACTGTACTCAGACCTCACTGTACCCAGACCTCACTGTACCCAGACCTCACTGCACTCAGACCTCACTGCACTCAGACCTCACTGTACCCAGACCTCACTGTACCCAGACCTCACTGTACCCAGACCTCACTGTACTCAGACCTCACTGTACTCAGACCTCACTGTACCCAGACCTCACTGTACTCAGACCTCACTGTACTCAGACCTCACTGTACCCAGACCTCACTGTACCCAGACCTCACTGTACTCAGACCTCACTGTACTCAGACCTCACTGTACCCAGACCTCACTGTACTCAGACCTCACTGTACCCAGACCTCACTGTACCCAGACCTCACTGTACTCAGACCTCACTGTACCCAGACCTCACTGTACTCAGACCTCACTGTACCCAGACCTCACTGTACCCAGACCTCACTGTACCCAGACCTCACTGTACCCAGACCTCACTGTACCCAGACCTCACTGTACCCAGACCTCACTGTACCCAGACCTCACTGTACTCAGACCTCACTGTACTCAGACCTCACTGTACCCAGACCTCACTGTACCCAGACCTCACTGTACTCAGACCTCACTGTACTCAGACCTCACTGTACCCAGACCTCACTGTACCCAGACCTCACTGTGTTCAGACCTCACTGTACTCAGACCTCACTGTACTCAGACCTCACTGTACCCAGACCTCACTGTACCCAGACCTCACTGTACCCAGACCTCACTGTACCCAGACCTCACTGTACCCAGACCTCACTGTACCCAGACCTCACTGTACTCAGACCTCACTGCACCCAGACCTCACTGTACCCAGACCTCACTGTACCCAGACCTCACTACCCAGACCTCACTGTACTCAGACCTCACTGTACCCAGACCTCACTGTACTCAGACCTCACTGTACCCAGACCTCACTGTACTCAGACCTCACTGTACCCAGACCTCACTGTACCCAGACCTCACTGTACCCAGACCTCACTGTACCCAGACCTCACTGTACTCAGACCTCACTGTACCCAGACCTCACTGTACTCAGACCTCACTGTACCCAGACCTCACTGTACCCAGACCTCACTGTACTCAGACCTCACTGTACTCAGACCTCACTGTACTCAGACCTCACTGCACTCAGACCTCACTGTACTCAGACCTCACTGTACTCAGACCTCACTGTACTCAGACCTCACTGTACTCAGACCTCACTGTACCCAGACCTCACTGTACTCAGACCTCACTGTACTCAGACCTCACTGTACTCAGACCTCACTGTACTGTACTCCTTTCTCACGTTCTCTCCATTCCTGTGACACCTGACTGTTGTTCTCCCTCTCTCCCTCCCTCTCCCGCTCTCTCTCAGTGGATATGGCATGACAACATGCAGTTCCTGCAGGACAAGAACATCTTTGAGCACACGTACTTTGGGTCAGTGACACCTTCATCCCTCCTTTCCCCCCCAACCCTCAAACCACCTGACCACTAGACCTTTAAAACAGTCAGATATCATATTTTAACCCTCTCCTGTCCCGTCTATTTATGATTCAAACGGGTCAGAGATTGACAGAGTTATTGATTCATTGATTGGTTAATTAATTGATTTATTGATGAATTGCTAACCCTCTGTCGCCCCCTGCAGGTTTATGTGGCAGCTGTGCAGCAGCATCCCCAGCACTTTACCAGACCCCAAAGCCATCTCCCTCATGACCGCCAAGGTGAGACCACTGCCCCCTAGAGGACTAATGCCTCATTCCATTTCATACATTACGATGGGCAAGTCCTCCGATTTCTGCCTCCGCCAGACTCCCTCACGTTGTGTTTAGTATGAATGAACTAAGTTGTTTGCTGTCTCTTCTCCTTCCCATCTCCAGCTCAGCACATCGTTTGTCCTGGAGACGTTCATTCACTCCAAGGAGAAGGTGAGACGCCCTTCCTAACCTCGCTGCGGTGCTTAGCAACAGCCGCTACAACACTGGAGAGGTCTACAAATGTCTCCCAAGAGAACATTTTAGGCCTTAAATATGAGTTTAGGTCTTAAAAATGTATTTGGATTAGGAAATTGCGATACGTTCTCTCTCGTTACAAGGTAGTGAGGTAATGAGTGGTCTCTCGTTACAAGGTAGTGATGTAACGACTGGTCTCGTTACAAGGTAGTGAGGTAATGAGTGTTGTTGTGTTCCAGCCCACCATGCTCCAGTGGATCGAGCTTCTGACCAAACAGTTCAACAACAGCCAGGCCGCCTGCGAGGTGACACACACTTCCTGTTGTTGTTGTTGTTGTTGTTGTTGTTGTTGTTGTTTAACACACCAGGGGGGGTATTCCATCAATGTCGCAAAGTCTCGAAAATAAGCCCGACGACGTTGATGGATTAGCATGCTAAGGGCTAACTTCCTGTTTTGTTGTTCGTTGTGGATCAGTGGTTCCTGGACCGCATGGCGGACGACAACTGGTGGCCCATGCAGATCCTCATCAAGTGCCCCAATCAGATCGTCAGACAGGTTAGGTCCCTCCCCCTTCTGTTACTCTGACCCACAGCACACGCACACGCACACACACACACACACACACACACACACACACACACACACACACACATACCATGTCCTGAATGTTAAGCTCCTCTCCTGTGCTCCAGATGTTCCAGAGGTTGTGTATCCATGTCATCCAGAGGCTCCGCCCCGTCCACGCCCACCTGTACCTGCAGCCTGGCATGGAGGACGGGTAACTACCTGGCAATTAACCAAGCAATACATATGACTTAATGACTGTAGTATGTATCTTGTATGTATGTGTACCGTATTTTCCGGACTAAGTCGCACCGGAGTATAAAGTCGCACCACTAAGAAATGTATCATGAAGAAAAAAACACACACGCACTGGACTATAAGTCGCATTTATTTAGAAATGTATTTCACAAAATCCAAGACATTTAATCTGGAAAAGCAAGTTATTCAACTACACAATAGCACACAGAACAACAGGCTGAATAGGCTAAATTAACATAACAAGCCACATTAACAGTTATTCAGCTACACAATAGCATAAAGAACATACCTGGGAGGCTGAATAGGCTAAATTAACATAACAAACCAGCTAGTCCAACAAGCAAGTTACCAGTAAACAAGTTCACCAAGCTCCCGTTAATGTTTCAGGTAATTCTTCAGTGGTACAGGTGCAGCATATAGTTGTGACAAGCCCAGAGCGCCCTCTGGCGGCTGTAGACGGCAATGTAAAACTATGAAAAAAAGCGCGACTTATAGTCGGAAAATACGGTAGCTATAGTATGTAGCTTGTATGTAGCTTGGTAACGTGACTAAACACAAGGTCATCCAGCCACTAGAGGAGCTGCAGCACGACCACTCCTGTGTCCTGTCTGTGTCCTCAGCTGGTGGAGAGAGAGAGAGAGGTGTCACGTGTCACCTGGTTGCCCTGGCAACGTGGGCTCTCTGTAAATGAAGTGGCCCAACACCAGGGGCGAGGCCGGCGCAAGTAGAAATGGGAGGACGGGCTCATCGTATGTAACACACGTGGTTGACACCGTTCCTCGTTCCGTCCCATCTGTTACAACGACCCCCCGGGCCTCCCATTTCTACCTCCTCCAGCCTCCCCTGCTCAACGAAAACAAAGACGGTTCTCGTTTTATCCTCATCAGAATGACGAGGGCCTGAAGTTTTTACCTGACAACGGAAAAAAACAGTCACTACCTATAACCAGGGCCTGGAGTTGTTCCCTGGCCCGGTCAGGGAAACTACTACTATTACTACCCCCCCCCCTCCCCCTCCCCATAACAATAACAACGCCTTCCTCTTCCTGTTTCCTGTTTCCTGTCCCCCGTCCCCCCCCCAGCTCTGACGACATGGACGGGCCGGTGGAGGACATCGGCAGCCGCTCGTGCGTGACGCGCTTCGTGCGCACGCTGCTGTCCATCATGGAGCACGGCGTCAAGCCCCACAGCAAGCACCTGACGGAGTACTTCGCCTTCCTGTACGAGTTCGCCAAGATGGGGGAGGAGGAGAGCCAGTTCCTGCTGTCGCTGCAGGCCATCTCCATCATGGTGCACTTCTACATGGGCACCAAGGGCCCCGAGAACGTAAGGAGGGGCGGGGGTGTGTGTGTGTGTGTGTGTGTGTGTGTGTGTGTGTGTGTGTCTCAGAAAGCGAGAGAGAAAGATTTAGTTGTTGGTGTGAGAGAGTGTGTGTTATGGCTTTGTGTGTGTTTGTGTATGCACACCTGTGTGAGTGAGTGAGAGAGACTGTTATGGTGTCTGTGTGTGTGTGTGTGTGTGTTGACCCTCTCCCCCCCCCCCCCCAGCCCCAGGTGGAGGTGCTGTCTGAGGAGGAGGGGGAGGAGGAGGACGAGGAGGAGGACATCCTGTCTCTGGCGGAGGAGAAGTACCGCCCCGCCGCCCTGGAGAAGATGGTCGCCCTCATCGCCCTGCTGGTGGAGCAGTCCCGCTCTGAGAGGTACCTACCCTAGTCCCTACACACTACACACTACACACTACACCCTGCTGGTGGAGCAGTCCCGCTCTGAGAGCTACCTACTAGGGATGGGACAGAATAATAGATTGTTCAAATTATCGTTCCCGAGGCTCAAAGTAGATTTTTAACATTAGGACCGTTAACATTTCTTTCCATTCAAATAAACGCGAATTAACGGACAGAACTAATGTCGGTTCTGTAGAACTATTTGTTGTTTTCTATACTCTACTACAACTATTACGACTATTACGACTATTACAACTATTACTACTATTACTACTATTACAACTATTACGACTATTACTACTATTACTACTGTTACAACTATTACTATTGTTACAACTATTACTACTGTTACAACTATTACTATTGTTACAACTATTACTACTGTTACAACTATTACAACTATTACTACTGTTACAACTATTACTACTGTTACAACTATTACTACTGTTACAACTATTGCTACTATTACTACTATTACTACTATTTCTACTATTTCTACTATTACTACTATTACAACTATTATTAATATTACTACTATTACAACTATTACTCCCTCCCCCTCCCCCTCCCCAGACACCTGACCCTGTCCCAGAGTGACATGGCGGCCCTGACCGGGGGGAAGGGCTTCCCCTTCCTGTTCCAGCACATCCGTGACGGCATCAACATCAGACAGACCTGCAACCTCATCTTCAGCCTCTGTCGCTATAACAACCGCCTGGCCGAGCACGTAGGTCACACACACACACACACACACACACATGTGTAGGTCTAAAACACACGCTGTCACGCACACCACGTGCTGTCACTCACACACACACACACACACGTAGGTGTAACACATACTCACACACCATACGCTAACACACACACACTACACACTCAAACTCTCTCTCACGCACACACATACGCACACACACACACACACACACCACACTCTGTCACTCACAGTCACATACACACTGTTTGATTTTGACAGCATGCCACCTGTAGTGTGTGTAATCTGTGTGTCTGTGTGTGTGTGTGTGTGTGTCTGTGTGTCTGTGTGTGTCTGTGTGTGTGTGTGTCTGTGTGTTCCAGATCGTGTCCATGCTGTTCACCTCCATAGCCAAGCTGACTCCAGAGGTAAGCACCAACGTAAGGACAACGCTCACCTTCACTAACACACACACACACACACACACACCTTCACTATCACACACACACACCTTCACTATCACACACACACACACACACACACCTTCACTATCACACACACACACCTTCACTATCACACACACACACACACACACCTTCACTATCACACACACACACACACCTTCACTAACACACACATACCTTCACTATCACACACACACACACCTTCACCATCACACACACACACACACCTTCACTATCACACACACACACCTTCACTATCACACACACACACACCTTCACTATCACACACACACACACACACACCTTCACTAACACACACATACCTTCACTATCACACACACACACACACACACACACACTCACCTTCACTAACACACACATACCTTCACTATCACACACACACACACACACACACCTTCACTATCACACACACACACACACACACACACACACACACACACACCTTCACTAACACACACACACACACACACACACCTTCACTAACACACACACACACACACACACACACACACACCTTCACTATTCACTCACTTCCACATGGCAGTTTAACCAAGGACTACATCTCTGACACTTCCTAATATACCTCTCTCTCTCTCTCTCTCTCCCCCCCCCCCCTCCCCCTCCCCCCCCCCAGGCAGCTAATCCCTTCTTCAAGCTGCTGACCATGCTGATGGAGTTTGCGGGCGGTCCTCCAGGCATGCCCTCCTTCGCCTCCTACATACTACAGAGGATCTGGGAGGTACACACACACACACACACACACACACACACACACACACACAGATTTATATATTTGAATCCTCCTATTTGTTTATTACATGTTAACTTACGTGTGTGTGTGTGTGTGTGTTTCTGCGTGCGTGTGTGTGCGTGTGCGTGTGCGTGTGTGTGTGTGTGTGTGTGCGTGCGCGTGTATGTGTCTGCGTGTGTGCGTGTGCGTGTGTGTGTGTGTAGGTGATAGAGTATAACCCGTCTCAGTGTCTGGACTGGCTGGCGGTGCAGACGCCCAGGAACAAGCTGGCCCACAGCTGGGTGCTGCAGAACATGGAGAACTGGGTGGAGCGCTTCCTGTTAGCCCACAACTACCCCCGCGTCCGCACCTGTGAGACCCCCCGCACACACACACACACACACACACACACACACACACACACTACCCCCGCGTCCGTACCTGTAAGACCCCCGCACACACAAACACACACACACACACACACACACACACACACACACACTACCCCCGCGTCCGTACCTGTAAGACCCCCGCACACACACACACAATCTCTTTGATTGTAAGTCGCTTTGAAAGGCGTCTGCTAAATGCCCAACATTTTAATGTACACACACACACTTTCTCTCTCTCTCTGACAATTTCTCTCTCTCTCTATCCCTCCCTCTAACACCCCCTCTCTACTCTCTCCCTCCTTCTAACCCCCACCCCTCTCTCCTCCCCCTCTCCCTCCCTCTAACCCCCCCCCCTCTAACCCCCCCCCACCCCTCTCCCTCCTTCTAACCCCCCACCGCTCTCTCCTCCCCCTCTCCCTCCCTCTAACCCCCCCCACCCCTCTAACCCCACCCGCCCCCCCTCTAACCCCCCTACCCCTCTTCCCACCCCTCCCCCCTCCCTCTAACCCCCCCCACCCCTCTAACCCCACCCGCCCCCCCTCTAACCCCCCTACCCCTCTTCCCACCCCTCCCCCCTCCCTCTAACCCCCCCCACCCCTCTAACCCCACCCGCCCCCCCTCTAACCCCCCTACCCCTCTTCCCACCCCTCCCCCCTCCCTCTAACCCCCCCCACCCCTCTCTCCTCCCCCTCTCCCTCCCTCTAACCCCCTCTAACCCCACCCGCCCCCCCTCTAACCCCCCTACCCCTCTTCCCACCCCTCCCCCCTCCCTCTAACCCCCCCCCCCTCTTCCCACCCCTCCCCCCCTCCCTCTAACCCCCCCCCCCCCTACCCCTCTTTCCACCCCTCCCCCCTCCAGCGGCGGCGTACCTCCTGGTCTCCCTGATCCCCAGCAACTCGTTCCGTCAGATGTTCCGCTCCTCCCGCTCCCTCCACATCCCCACCCGGGACCTGCCCCTGTCCCCCGACACCACGGTGGTGCTGCACCAGGTCTACAACCTGCTGCTGGGCCTGCTGGGCCGGGCCAAGCTGTACGTGGACGCGGCCGTGCACGGCACCACCAAGCTGGTCCAGTTCTTCAGCTTCATGACCTACTGCCTCATCTCCAAGACAGAGAAGCTCATGTTCTCCGCCTACTTCATGGACCTGTGGAACCTCTTCCAGGTAACTTACACAGAGCAGGGTTCGCGCGCCGGCCGTAAAAAGCCGTAAAAGTCTAAAATCCAGCAAACAGAACTTTAAGGCCTGAAAAGGGCACACATTTTAGTTATTCGGTCTAAAAATGAGGTGCTAGGTCTTAAAAATTAGGAAATCTGTCCGACCACATCTATTTACGCAGAAATTAATCACGCTGGAACCAAAAAAAATGCAAATTCGCTTCCTTTTTTGTCTGTATGGCAGTGAAATCCCATATTCCATCACCTCGAGGATGACAAAAAGCTACCATTTGGTGTCACGAATAGGTCTAAAATTCTATTCAAAGAGGTCTAAAAAAAAGGGTGTAAAAAGGTCTTAAATTTGACTTGTTGAAACTTGTCGGAACCCTGACAGAGGGGCGGCTGTGGCTCAACCGGAAGAGTCCGGCGTCTATCGATCGCAAGGTCAGCAGCTCGGCGGTTCGAATCCCCGGCGGGCCACGTAGTGAAGTCGAAGTGTCCTTGAGCAAGGCGCTGAAACCCCTAATGTCTCCAGGGTCGCCTTCTATGGCTCTGAGCCCTTGTCTAGAGCATAAAACACATTTGGTTGTACTCTGCTTGTACAATGAAAAAGGTTGAGTCCATTTCCCTGTCTCGAACACACTCTTTGATATTCATTCGTTCATTCGCTGAGGTCCAAATTCCCGCACCTCTGTCACTCTGTTTTTCCAGAGTGTTGGGTTTTAGTCGTTAGTCATGATGGATGTCAAGTTGGACATAAAACATCTGGCACTCCTGGGTCTGGGCACCAGGCAGTCTAGGTCCTTATCTCCTTCCCTGGCAGCCAAGTCAGTTAAGATACACAGAATTAAACAGATGCCTTAGAAAGAATGTCATCCTGTAGCCTAGAGGTTAGAGAGGCCGGCTAGCAATCGGAAGGTCGCTGGTTCGATCCCCGCCTCAGGAGGGAGCTGCATGTGAGCTGGTGACTGGAGGCAAGGCAAGGCAAGTTTATTTGTATAGCACATTTCATACAACAGGGGCAATTCAAAGTGCTTGGAGGGTTGCTGGCATCATATCTAAGGTGCCTACCACTGCCGTCATGCCCTTGAGCAAGGCACTTAACCCCTAATTGCTCCAGGGGAGCTGACTATGGCTGACCCTGTGCCTAGAGCAAAAAAAATCATTTAGTTGGACTCTGCTATGACAAATAGGTGGAATCTAATCTGATCTGATCTAACAGTGATGCATGGTGGTCGTACGGTGGTTGGAACGTCTTTCAGCTTGTGTAGTTAGGGTTGTTTGCTCACTATTAGGCAGGAAGTAGGCTAGAGGAACCTGATCAGTCCTAAAGTAGTTCCAGTGATGCCTAATACCTAACGTTTCCTAATGTCCTCCCTCCATCCATCCCCCTCCTCCTCTTCACCCGTCCTTCTCCTCCCTCCATCCCTCCATCCATCCCTCCTCCATCCACCCCCCCTCCTCCTCTCCATCCCTCCAACCCCCACCCCTCCTCTCCATCCCTCCATCCCCCCTCCCCCCTCCTCCTCTCCATCCCCGCCCCTCCTCTCCATCCCTCCACCCCCCCTCCCTCCCCCTCCCCTCCATCCATCCCCCCTCCCCTCCCCCCCTATTCCAGCCCAAGCTCTCGGAGCCGGCCATCGCCACCAACCACAACAAGCAGGCCCTGCTGTCCTTCTGGTACAACGTGTGCGTGGAGTGTCCTGAGAACGTGCGTCTGGTGGTGCACAACCCCGTGGTGACCAAGAACATCGCCTTCAACTACATCCTGGCCGACCACGACGACCAGGAGGTGGTGCTGTTCAACCGCGGCATGCTGCCCGCCTACTACGGCATCCTGCGGCTGTGCTGCGAGCAGGCGCCCGCCTTCACCCGCCAGCTGGCCCAGCACCAGAACATCCAGTGGGCCTTCAAGAACCTCACGCCCCACGCCAGCCAGTACCCCGGGGTGGGTGTGGGGGCCGTCTGAGGAGGGGGGGCAGGGGGGGGGGGAGCTTTGAGGGGAGGGGGAGGAGCTTTGAGTTTCCATGAGTCACTCGATCTCCCTCTCTGACGTGCGTGCCTGTGTGTGTGTGTGTGTGTGTGTGTGTGTGTGTGTGTTTGTCTTCTGTGTACGCTTGTGTGTGTGTGTGTGTGTGTGTGTGTGTGTGTGGTCAGGCGGTGGAGGAGCTGTTCAACCTGATGCAGCTGTTCGTGGCCCAGCGGTCGGACATGAGAGACGAGGAGCTGGAGGACGTCAAGCAGTTCAAGAAGACGACCATCAGCTGCTACCTGCGCTGCCTGGACGGACGCTCCTGCTGGACCACCCTGATCAGGTACACACACACACACACACACACACACACACACACACTCATGAGACGCACACACACACACACACACACCCTGATCAGGTACACACACACACCCTGATCAGGTACACACACACACACACACACACACACACACACACACACACACACAAACTCATGAGGCGCACACACACACACACACACACACACACACACACACCCTGATCAGGTACACACACACACACACACACACTCACACACTCATGAGGTACACACACACACACACTCATCAGGTGCACACACACTCATCAGGTACACACACACACAAGCTTGCCTCACACTCACACATCAGGTACACACACACACACACACACACACACATCAGGTACACACACGCTCATCAGGTACACACACACAATCAGCTGTGTACTCACTCACTTACACACACACACACCCTGTCTGACCCTCTCCCCCCCCTCCCCCCCTCCAGTGCCTTCCGTGTGCTGCTGGAGACCGACGAGGACCGTCTGCTGGTGGTGTTCAACAGAGGCCTCATCCTCATGACAGAGGTAGGCTGGGGGGGGCTGGGCAGGGAGGCTGGGGGGGGCTGGGCAGGGATGCTGGGGGGGAGACTGGGCAGGGAGGCTGGGGGGGGCTGGGCAGGGATGCTGGGGGGGGGCTGGGCAGGGATGCTGGGGGGGAGACTGGGCAGGGAGGCTGGGCAGGGAGGAAACGGAGGATAGCCTCATTGGAATGCATGGAATGGAACGGGGAATGTTATCAAGAACGGTTCAGAAGAACATCTTTTTAAAAGTGGCCGTTTGAGGTTATTGTCTCACGATGATGTTGTGGTATAAAGTGGCTGTGACGTTAAACGTTGTCTGAGATATACCTCTGTCTGCTTCCTTCCTGTAGTCCTTCAACACCCTCCACATGATGTACCATGAGGCCACGGCGTGTCATGTGACCGGGGACCTGGTGGAGCTGCTGTCCATCTTCCTGTCGGTGCTCAAGGCCACGCGGCCCTACCTGCAACGCAAAGGTCTGTTACCACACACCCTACCTGTCTGTTCATACACCCTGTCTGTCTGTTCACACACCCTACCTGTCTGTCCACACACCCTACCTGTCTGTCCATACACCCTACCTGTCTGTCCACACACCCTGTCTGTCTGTCCATACACCCTACCTGTCTGTTCATACACCCTACCTGCAGACCAAAGGTCTGTTCAATCTGGACAACTTTATTATTCCATATGCCCGTACCAGAAACACAAAGCTGCTGGTTCTGTTCTGTCTCCTGACATTAAAATGACATTTAAGTCAGGCCTCTCTGTCTCCCGGCTCTTCAGTTAGATTTGAAACAACGTTGTGTGTGTGTGTGAGGGGGTCCTGGCTGGTGTCAGGGCTCAAGGCCAATGCACACGGCGTGCAATTTTTGTCGCCGGACAACATTCGATTGCAACGCACGCGCCGTGCGATGCGATTTTGTCGCACCGCAAAATTCGATTTTCAACTCACACCATTGAAGTCTATGAGAAAATCATAGAGAATCTCATCCCAATGCACACGGCGTGCGATGCGATTTTGTCGCACCACAACATTCCATTCTCAATTGTTACTTTATTGTTACGTAGTCGGACCAGGCAGGCTGATTACAATAGGCTCTACCAATATTGCTTGCCTTGCTTCCACAATTTCTACAAGATACAACTGGACATATTGTGATAAAATATGTGGGTCCCCTGATTTAGGGGTATTGGTAAAATGTCAGGAGAGGGAGCGCACAAAACACACAGCCAGAAAGGTGCATTATAAAAGCCACTTTATTATTATGGCCGATGATCAGGCAGACATAGATTCGGAGGACGGAGACAGTCCAACATCTAGCTATTCGCCCCTAGGACTCAACTTCCACAACTGATCATGCATCTCAATTAATCATCATAAATATACAGTAGTACAAATTCATCTCATTCAAATAATCATAGGCCTATAAATAAGACAAACATTGGACATATTGGCTGAATAGTAAATAATTAAAAGGGCACGTAACTCGCCGGGTATTTGAGACCCCCCCGTGGGGTCTGAGCGGTGCACTGCGTCCAACCGATGAGGCTCAATATGTAAGTCCGTCTGGCTGACGAATGTTCCTGCGTTCACACTACAATATTGTGCCTACATGCTCGATTGTTATTATTATGTAATATAGGCGTCTTGTATGTGAGATGGGCCGTGTAGCTATGTGGCATGACACGGAAATAAATCATGCATGCAGTAATTCGTATAGCTAGTAATGTGTATAGTTGCAGCTGTGGGCTATATAGGTGTAGTGGCTGGCTGATGGTGATGTTCATATCTTGCCCTTGACTGTCAAACCGTTAAAATAGATGATTGCTCCATCCACAATTGAAGATGTCAGGTTGACTGGTTGACAAGTTATGAGCTTTTCGTCATCCATTTCATCCATTCAGGTTACCGGTAAATTACATACACGTATGTTAACGTTTATGATGGCAGCTTCCACCTACGTTGCACTCGGGGAGAATCAATATCGGAGACGATGAACTGTTTTGCCCTCGGGCATGGTTTTATTTTCTCCTCACCAAAAGGAATAAAACTCTTTCGCTCAGCCGAGCTAACTTAGAATGGTAGACAACAACTCGGACAAGTGCATCAACACATCAACATATTGTAACAAACCTGTATGAGGTCCGTTAGCAGCTCCACCAATGGAGTTAACTCTCTTGGTGTTGTGGTTAGCGCGGCCGGCGGTTATGCGGGAGATCGGGGTTCGATCCCCGCATGGGGCGAGTTTCACTTCAGACGTAGGTGGGAAAATGCCTATGCTGTTCCACCAACCCCCCCGAGGTCCGTTAGCAGCTCCACCAAGGGAGTTAACTCTCTTGGTGTTGTGGTTAGCGCGGTTATGCGGGAGATCGGGGTTCGACCCCCCGCATGGGGCGAGTTACACTACCAAGTTCCCGTTCGCTACAATATTAACAACACACAAGCCTGCAGTCTTATGCAGCGCCCCCCAGTGGTACAACAACAGCACTGCATCCCCTCATTAACCTGGGCATAGGATAAACACAATAATTATGTGTGGTGGCCTGGGAAAACCCGTCGGATGTCGCTGGCGTTCGTTTGTGGCAAAGAGCAAAAATAGATGGAAATCGCGATTTTGATAGTATGTGGTATTCTAGTACTTTGAACTCCATACTACATTATGGTGAATAAACATTTTAAGAAAACAAAAGAGAAAGTACCGTATTTTCCGCCCTATAAGGCGCACTTAAAAGTCCCAAAAAAAAAAAAAAAACGACAGTGCGCCTTATAACCCGGTGCGCCTTATATATGGATCAAAATGTAAAAATTACATGACCAATATTTTTTTTTTAATAATAATACAATGTTTCAGTACGACTGGTAAACTGCAAAGCCGCACCGCTTGCAGCATTACGGTAATCAGTAAACGACGGCCGCCATCTTGGAATCTCCGCGAATGCTATTGTTATTCTATCATGTGCTCTGAATGGATGCCGTACTCACCCAACTGTTCAATTCGGACACTCACACCGCTTGCAGCATTACGGTAATCAGTAAACACCGGTGTTGTGCTTACTCACAGTCCCACACCACAAGACCCCAAGTAAAGAAGACTAAACAGAGTTTCCGAGGGAACAAAGTGAGATTCTTGGTGCTTTCAACTTGAAGTTTTAAAGTACCCACTCGATATAATAAACAACAGTTTAACGATCACTAAACACTTATCATTTGTGTATTGGATTCATTATTCTCGTTTGCCGGAGGCTACCGGTAAGGGAGGGTTGATTTGTAAACATACTTTCGTTTTAGCTCGTGTTCAAAAGCAAGAACTGTGTGTTCATCTAGTTATGTGTAGTTATGTGTTTTTAGCATGTCGATGTTCTCCCAGTATGTTGTCATGTTATTAAAATACAGTTTAGACCTTCGTAGCGATGTGTTTTGTTAGCTGTTAGCCGCTAGCAGCGTTTGTTGTGGTTTGGTCAGATTCACTTTTCTCCCATTCAGTGTTTGAGATGAACCAACATTCAAATACGCCTGTCGTGTTCAATCTTTCTCTGATTTGAATGTATGACACATCATTTGAAAGCTTACAATCTGTAGTTTAAGCATGTGTAAAAACTGAAAAAGTACGTTGCACATTTCACCAGGAGCTGTCACATATTGGTTGTTGGTTATAATTGTATAGCCTATTGGTTGTTTTCTGGTGTTGTTTTGCTCTGTTTGTAGTCTACTTGATGTATTTTTATCAGCTGTTAAATCACCACAGCGGTTAATCCACTAATAGAGATAATAGCAGATTGAAAATGCTTGTAGCTAACTACTCTATATCTCGTGGTTGCAGCTATTGCGAATTGCTATTCACGCGAGTCAGCTGTGAATCACCGCAGGTCCTTGACGCTTGTTGCAAAAATGGATGACGAACGGCTGATACTTGAGGTGGAAAAATATATATTTTTGACAGTGGAGCAGGTAGAACGTTGATGGTGACAACGCTCAGGTGGAGCTTGGACAACGGGAAGTTGACACAACACCGATGGAGAGGTGACGCAACGCAGTAGGTGGAGCTTGGGCGTAACGCAACCCCAGTCAAACGTTTGACTGCAGTATCTATTCTATGCGCCTTATAAGCCGGTGCGCCTTATAAGCCGGTGCGCCTTGTATATGAAAACATTTCTAAAATAGGCCATTCATTGAAGGTGCGCCTTATACTCCGGTGCGCCTTATAGGGCGGAAAATACGGTACTTATTTTTATGTTTTTGTGGTGGGTAGTTTGCTAGCGAAACAACGTCACGTTGAACATGTCTCATTCTGAGTTAAGCAACGCACGCACACATGAGCGAAAGGAGAGACGATACTTCCACCTGTGTTATTGCCAGTTTACTGACGATACTTCCACCTGTGTTATTGCCAGTTTACTGATGCTCACCACAAGCATAAAGTAATAACATCTTAACTAGAAGACACACAAATGGATCTGTCCCTCGCATACCGACGAGGCGAGCAGACTAACACCGCATCACAAGCACGAGACCGGACGATCCGCATAGGCTCCTCCCCCGACCCGGAGGAGAAAGGGGAGGATTTCTCACCTTTCATTTTTTTTGACATGATACATTAAAATGCTCATAACTTTTTAAAATAAAGGGCTATCTCAGTCATTCAACCAGTTATGAATAGCTGAGAACTTATAATTTATGGAAATATAAAAAAATGAAAATGTCAAAATGCCACCATGTGAAGGGTTTTCCCAGGCCACCACACATATATTCAACTGAGGACATATATAATGCATTTCACTTAACAACGTACGTACAGTAGAGTAAATTAATTTGGGGTTGCCAGATGTCCGGTTTTCAGTGGACAGTGTCTATACAACGTGTGTACAATTTGGCTGGTCATTCAGTCGTGCTAGAAATCTGGCAACCCCGTGCAGCCAAACACTATCGTAGATCTTTGAGTAAACTAATATAATATATATAGTAAAGTATAAATAACGTTACTTGCTCAAAGATTTACGATAGCCTTTTTGGCTGCACAGTACAAAATACAAATAACAACAATGGTTATACTTTTTTTTTTTAATTTAAATTTGTTTTTCAGATTTTATCCCTTTTTCACCCAATTTGGTAGCCAATTGAACCCAACCTAGCATCCAATTATCCCCTGCCTATTGCGAGGGATCCGCCGCACGACCCCGTGGCCGGCAGTCCCAGAGGAGGCCGCCAGGCAGACTAGCTGACTGGCTCCTCGAGCCCAGCACCGTTATTCCGGCACCCCGGGGGCGCTGTTGCGCGACGGATCCTTGTCCGGAACTACTCCTATACCCCCCCCTCGGGAGCGGCCGCCCAATATGCCGCTCCCCGTATGTGCCCTGGCCATATCCGGGTCTGGGGTAATACCTTTTTAGTAATATTTTATTCACATGTAAATATATGCCATCATGTTAAATACCTTAATACCCTCCCTAAAGCACGTATAAACAAAACCAACATATTCATGACAACACTATATTTGTAATTTGAAATTGCATGTATGTATTGAATGAATGAATGAATGAATGATCTTTATTGTCATTGATATAGTACAGGTACCATACAACGAAATTTGGGAGGGGGGGCTCCCCTGGTGCTAGGAAAAAAAACTAAAAACAAGAAGGGAAAAGAGCTGGTTTACATAAATAAAGGCTATGTACACTATCCACTATACTATACTATACAAATAAAACACTGTGCTGTACTCTATGCTATGCTATACCTATTCTAACATTTCCTATCTCTGAACCTTATGTACCCGAGAGTTGTCATATTGCACATAGTGTTATTGCACATTCATTTAAATGTATTATGTATGTTACACTAATGTTTTTCAAACTACTGTTACAATTAATTTGGTTCCGTTTGTATTGGAAGCTGTTATTAAACAGTTTATAAGAGTACAGTACCGTAATAGACTAGTGTTTTGATGCTAGCTCCGAAATGTCTCCGCTCCGCCTCGTTTTTTGGCACTACAATACCCTCCTTAAAGCACATATTTTATACTCTCGCAATGTGGTTGGCATCTTGGAGACGACGGCTCCAATCTCTCCCAGATCCACGTCAAACTCCTGTCTGTTCAACCTGAAGAAAGTTGTCTGGAGCGGTCCTCCTGTACACTAAAGCCTCAACTGTTGACCAAGTTGAACTCTCATTTCATTGTGAGACTGCAGAATCTCGTAGACCCACAACCAACCGCCTCCTTTTTACGTTATGGAAAATTAGTTGATGCTCAGCAAGCTAGCTGTCTATGACCGAAATAATTTATGCTCCAGTCTCTCTCCCCGTTATGAGTGACTCAATTAAGTTAGATAGACCAGTTGAAGTTTTCCCAATTGTCCCATTGTGATGCAATAATCCGTCGCACCACAAACTTTTACAAAATTTGACAGTGCGACAAAAATCGGCCGCCGTGTGCTTTGTCTCATTCAAAACGAATGGAATCGAATTTTCGCGGTGCGTTTAAAATCGTGTGTGTGTTGACGGATTTACACGTATTCTAACCAGCCAGGTTGCTGAGTGACCTCTGACCCCTGTGTTCTCTGCTGTAGATGTGAAGCAGGCTCTCATCCAATGGCAGGAGAGGATCGACTTCGCCCACAAGCTGCTGACCCTGCTGAACTCCTACAGCCCCCCTGAGCTACGCAACGCCTGCCTAGGTACACACACACACTCACACACACACACACACACACACACACACACTCACACACACACACACACACACATACAGACACACACACACACACACACACACGCACACACACACACACACACAGACACACACACACACAGACACACACACACACACACACACACACACACACACACACACACACACACAGAACCTTCATTAGAACCTTGTTGTTGTGTTCTAGAACCTTCATTAGAACCTTGTTGTTGTGTTCTAGAACCTTCATTAGAACCTTGTTGTTGTGTTCCAGATGTTCTGAAGGAGCTGGTGCTGCTGAGCCCGCACGACTTCCTGCACACGCTGGTGCCCTTCCTGCAGCACAACCACTGCACCTATCACCATAGCAACATCCCCAGTGAGTCACCTGGGCAACCGGGCTTCAACATTCAATATTCACAATATTCACACCAACACGTTGGGCACTGAATCAGAGGAATGAAGCTAGATATAGTTAGATAGTTATTATAAACTGTGTTCCATATTTTGTGAAGCACTTGTGCAATATTTGTCAAAGGTGTAATAAGTGTACAAATACACTTGATTGATATAAAGGAGGAATTACAGTACTGAAGATGGATGGTGCTTCTGTCTGTATGGCTGTGAATTCAGAATGGCTAACTGTCTGTCTTCCTGCCTGTCTGTGTGTCTGCCTGTCTGTGTCTGTCTCTGTCTGTCTGTTTGTCTGTCTGTACGTCTGTACCTATCTCTACCTGTGTGTCTGTAGTGTCGTTTGGCCCCTACCTGCCCTGCAGAGAGAACATCAAGCTGATGGGGGGCAAGAACAACATCCGCCCCCCCCGCCCCGAACTCAACATGTGCCTGCTGCCTTCCATGGTGGAGACCAGCAAGGTGTGTGTTCATTCATACTGTGTGTGTGTGTGTGTGTGTGTGTGTGTGTGTGTGTGTGTGTGTGTGTGATACACCTGTAGCAAGTGGAACTAGAACTGATAATAATGACACAATCTTCCTCTCTCTCTCCCCCCCTCCCTCCCTCCCTCCCTCCCCAGGGTAAAGACGAGGTGTATGACAGGATGTTACTGGACTACTTCCTGTCCTACCACCAGTTCATCCACCTGCTGTGTCGCGTCGCCATCAACTGTGAGAAGTTCACAGAGACCCTCGTCAAATTGAGTACGTGTGTGTGTGTGTGTGGGGGGGGGGGGGATTTGTGGGGTGTGTGTGACCCTCGTCAAACTGAGTATGTGGGGGATCCATGTTGTGGGTGTGTGTGTAGGGTGGCGACTTCACGTGTGTGTGTGTGTGTGTGGTGGGTCGGGTGGGGTGGGGGCTTCACGTGGGGGTGTGTGTGTCTCTAACACAGCTGTGTGTGTGTGTCCAGGTGTGCTGATAGCCTATGAGGGTCTTCCTCTGCACCTGGCCTTGTTCCCCAAGCTGTGGACGGAGCTGTGTCAGTCTCAGGTAACACACACACACTCACACACTCACACACTCACACACTCACACACTCACACACATACACATAAAGACAGCCAAACACACACACACACACACATCCAGACAGACGCTCACCCCCCTCCCTCCCCCCAGTCGTCCATGGCTAAGACGTGTGTGAAGCTGCTGTGTGAGGACCCAGCGTTTGGAGAGTACATCAAATGTATCCTGATGGACGAGAGAACCTTCCTGAACAACAACATGGCCTACTCCTTCATCACCTGCTTCATGACCAAGGTACACACACACACACACACACACACACACACACACACACACACACACACACACACACACACACACACACACACACACCTACTCCTTCATCACCTGCTTCATGACCAAGGTACACACACACACACACACACACACACACACACACACACACACACACACACCTACTCCTTCATCACCTGCTTCATGACCAAGGTACACACACACACACACACACACACATCTGGTTAAACCTTCTTAAATATGGAAAACACAAAGAAATAATTGATTAAAAAAGTGGAAAAGTTCAGAATACACTTGCATTTTTGTCCCCAAACACAAACCCACAAATAATTTGAGTGGTCAGGAGAAGTCTGGACATTTGAAATTGAACATTTTGTGTGTGTGTGTGTGTGTGTGTGTGTGTGTGTGTGTCTGTCTGTGTGTCTGTCTGTCTGTCTGTGTGTGTGTGTGTGTGTGTGTGTGTGTGTGTGGTGTGTCTCTGTGTGTGTCTGTCTCTCTGTGTGTGTGTCTCTGTGTGTGTGTGTGTGTGTGTGTGTGTATGTGTCTCTCTCTGTGTCTCTGTGTGTGTGTCTGTCTCTGTGTCTCTCTGTGTGTGTGTGTGTGTGTGTGTGTGTGTGTGTGTGTGTGTGTGTGTGTGTGTGTGTGTCTCTGTGTCAGGTCCAGAGTCAGGTGCTGTCGGCCCCCAGCTGCACCAACCTGACCAGCCTGCTGGTGACGGCCCTGCTGCAGGAGGCCCCGGGCCTGGTCCCCTCGCTGGCCTCCCACCGCCTGGAGCTCAGCCACACCAGCGGCCTGCTCAACGCTGTGGGTGCCCCCCTCACACACACACACGCTACATACACACACACACGCTACATACACACACGCACGCTACATACACACGCGCTACATACACACACGCTACATACACACACACGCTACATACACACACACACACACAGGCGCACTCCATACACACACACACACACACGCTACATACACACACACACGCTACACAGGGTTTCCGTTAACCGGTAATTACCGGTCTTTGTCCGGTAAAATTTGTTGAAGTCCGACAAATTGAAAACTCGTCGGACATAATGTCCGGTGAAAATAATTCCCTCTAAGCACAATTTGAATACAATTCGCTAAAGTTCACATTCTGATTCCTTCTATTTTAAAAAAGCCGAATATATAGGCTATGTATTTCTTTTATTATGATATGATTTGACACCGGCATGATGATGACTGCTAATGTGTAGGCTGGCCTATGCGAAACAGCGGTAATAGCCAGATGCCACATGGGATTGATGCCAGATGGGATTACAGCCTAACCAGTCTATTACCGCTAAACCCAGTAGCCCATTCGGCGATAACCCAGCCCATCTGGCAACCCTGCCAACCCGGCCACCATAATAATACGCAAACGTTGCAGCTCAAAGTGCACCATAGCGAGCGATTAAATTAATGTAAACATGGCAAAACAAAGTAAGCTTAGCAATTACTTCATGAAACCAAGCAACAATGAGTCTGAGGAGAAGTCTGGCTCTGAAGAGATGGAGGCGGCTGACGCCGTCGTGGTGAGCACCGGTTGCGCGAACAATTGCAGGCCCTCCGCCGGGAGTTCCTCCGGGACAACGCGTGCGTGTCCGACGCCCGGCTGGAGGAGCTGCTGGCTCGGGCGCTGGAGGCCAGTAACTACGGCGTGTCCGTGCTGGGGAACTCCAGCGAACCCAACTGGGATTTCATCTCCTCCCTGTTTTTCACCAGCACCGTGCTGACCACCACGGGTGAGTGCGTGTGTGCGTGTGTGCGTGCGTGTGTGTGTGTGTGTGTGCGTGTGTGTGTGTGTGTGTGCGTGTGTGTGTGTCTGTGTGTGCGTGTGTGTGTGTGAGACAGCGAGTGAGAGAGAGAAAAAACCTAATTAAAATGTCATCGTATCCCAGCCTGCCTATCAATTGTTTCTCAATAAACAGTTATGTTCTCCTCATTGTCATACTCCCGAGTCCGATTAAGTATGATTTGACAGGCAGCTAAACGAAATGCCTTCCCAACCAGCGAGACCTGGTTATAGAAATGACGTTGTTTTATTGATAAAAAAAGGGTAAAACTGGAAAGAGAAAATAGAAAACTCACATTAATCCCAAACAATTTAACAAACTTCAGTTAACGTAATGTGGAGTCCGTTCATTGATCGATGCTGTCTGTTCAGTTCCCAGTGAGGCGCCCGTTCAGCGCTGGACATAATGGCATAGCGCGCATGCGAATCATGTTATATTATTATATATTATATAGCTCGCATCTAATCGTATCGGATGAGAAATAGACATTAAATGGCATATATAGGCCGCTACACAACAGTAATCACCGCGACAAACAGCTATATTATATTTTAATATGATGACCGGAATATCTCACGTTTGTCCGGTAAATCGAAATCTTCCCGGACACGATGTCCGGCGGCAATTTTTTCGAACGGAAACCCTGACGCTACATACACACGCACGCTACATACACACACACACGCTACACACACACACTACACACACACACACACGAGCGCGCAACCTACATACACACACGCTACATACACACACACGCTACATACACACACACGCTACATACAGACACACGCTACATACACACACGCGCTACATACACAGACACTCACACGCTACACACACACACACACGAGCGCGCTACATACACACACATACGCTACACACACACACAACCACTCTCTCTCACACCTCTCCCCCCCCCTCCTCCAGGACCTGAGGGCGTTGGTGTTGATGCTGTCGGCCCACCCACCCCCGGCCCTGGACCCCGCCCTCGGCCCCGCCCTGCAGGAGCTGCTGGCCCGCTGCCACGCCTGTGTCCTGCACCGCTCTGCCCTGGAGCTGGAGGCCCAGGACCGCCCTGCAGGTACACACACACACACACACACACACACTAGCCCTGGAGCTGGAGGCCCGCAGGTACATACCGTACATACATTCCGGCAAGCTGATGCAGAAGTGTTAACGCATGCTTTTGTTATTACCCGTTTGGACTATTGTAACAGTCTCCTTTCTGGTCTTCCGAAGAAAGCTATTGGCCAGCTGCAATTAGTCCAAAATGCAGCAGCGAGAGTTTTAACCAAAACAAACAGAAGAGCTCATATAACTCCTATTTTAGAGACTCTACTCTGGCTTCCTGTTAAGTTCAGAATAGATTTCAAGATCCTTCTGCTTGTTTATAAAGCTCTCACAGGCACAGCACCAGAATATCTGAAAGACCTTTTGCTAGCATATCAGCCCAATAGAGCTCTCAGGTCTGCTGACGCTCTGTCTCTCTCTCTCATCTCTCTCTCTCCCCATCTCTCTCCATCCCTCTCCATCCCTCTCTCTCTCTCCCTCTCTCTGTCTCTCTCTCCCTCTCCCTCTGTCTCTCCATCCCTCCATCTCTCAGTAGAGGAGGAGGGAGCCACCCCAGTGAAGCGCAGGCGTGTGAGCAGCGACGAGGACCGCCTGGGTTCCGGGGAGGGGACCAGCGCCGGGGGAGGGGGTGGGGGGGGGTCTGGCAGCGTGACGGTCCCTGTCTGCGCCCCCTCCACCTCCACCGCCCCTCCCCCCTCCTCCTCCTCCTCCCTCCTCCCCCCGTGTGCAGAGACGAAGGCCGACCCCCAGGAGGCGCTCACGCCCGCCAGCACCTCGGACACGGAGACCCGAGACTCCTCCTCCCTCATCGACCCCGGCACGGAGCACGACCCCCCCTCGCCCCCAGACCCCCCCGCCGCCACCGCCAACAACAACAACAACAACGCCGCCGCCGTCGAGCCCCCCGACCTGGACGGACGGACGGACCCCAAGGAGGAGAAGATGGAGGCGTCCTCTTCCTCCTCCTCCTCCTCCTCCTCTTCCTCCTCCTCCCTCCCGGAGACGGGCGAGTCGTCGTCGTACGGGGGGGGGTGCCGGGGGGGCGAGGAGACGCCGCAGACGTCGCAGCAGGCCTCCTCCCAGGCGGTGACCATGGCGATGGAGGGAGTGGAGGAGGAGGAGGAGGAGGAAGAGGAGGAGGAAGAGGAGAGGGAGGAGAGGAGGAGGAGGAGGGGAGCGGGGTCGGAGGAGGGGAAGGAGGCGAAGGAGGCGGGCTCTAAGACTTGTGGAGGCTCCGCCCCGGAGGACCCGGCCTTCCCATCAGCCCTGGCGGGGGAGGGGCCAGACGGCCCCGGGTGCAGTAGCCACGCCCCCTCGCAGGCGCTGTCCAACTTGGCCCCGCCCCCGGACACTCTGGACATGCTCTACAGGACTGTGGAGTCCACCATCGTCGTGGTAACCAAACTGTCGGGGAAAGGGCTCTGCCCTACTTCCTCTTCCTCGTGACCATCATCTTCATCATCTTCATCCTCCTCCTCCTTGCGGCACCGTGAGCTCTTTTAAAGAATCTTTCTCCTTCCTTTAGTTTTTTTCTTTTTTCTTTTCTAAACAGAATAATGCTCCTTTTTTTTCCTTTTTTTTTTTTCTTTCCGTTTTCTTCTGTCCATCGTCCCTCTGCTGTCTGTGGAGCGTTGGCCTTGCTTGACAGGATGTGACATCATGCTGGGCGGGACTAGTGTTGCATTGGCCTCAGCTGGTGAAGTCCTATTGGTCGGCTCTGTCCTCCGGTGCTTATCACAATGATCTCCTCTCCGCCGCCTCATTGGTTGTCGGCGCGTACGCTACAGCTTGAAGAATGTCCTGCTATTGGACGAGAACACACGCACAGCCTGCGATCCCATTGGACGAAAAAAAAGATACAAGTTCTAAAAGCTATAGCACATTTTTTTCAAAGGGCAAAAAGTTAACATTTTGTTCATTTGTTTTTTTTACTGATTTCAGAGTTTTTTTTGAAGTGATTTATTTGTTTTGAGGTTGCTGTAACGGGGAAAGGTTTACAGAAAATGTGTCTCTTCTGTAAGTAATTTAATTTTATTGCATTTTTACTGTGTATAAAATGGTGTCTCTCTGTGCCAGTTTTGTACTTAAAGAAATGGGGCAGAAGTTGCTTTTTTCTGTGGTTTAAATATCCAAACTAAGTTTACCTGTACATTGAAGAAGAACCACAAGAAAACTTTGATTCTGTAGAGAATCCTCTTTAGGTGTTGCCTGGCAATGTATATGAAAACTATATATATATATAAACTTTATATATATATAATGGTGCTTTATTTGACACGATATCTGTTGTTGAAATAAAGCACACTTGGTGTAACAGTTGGAAGCTTTATTTTTATTTACTGATAAATACATTCCATAATCTATTGTCATTCTTGCTTCTTCTGGTGTTCTTTTTGTGTTTATTTTGTTTTCTTTTGTTGATTTATTTTAATATAGGATAAATAAATTAATAAACATTTTAATATGAAGAATTATGAACTGAAACCTACGGCAAGCCATGAGATTCATTTATTTCTTCATCCTCACAGACTCCAGATCCTGATTCATGTTTATTTCAGCCTTTGTTTTTGTCGCTAGCAGCTAACATTAGCGCTCCTGTTGTTTCCCTGGTGGCTCGACCCTCGACCTCAGAGACGGTCATCTCAGATGGAATAAACTGTGTTCCTGCTTGTGAGGTCAGTTTCTCTTGACTTTATCAGGTCGACGCCCCGCCAACGTTATTCTGAGAAAACTCAGTGTTCTGTGTTCTCTCTCATGTCACACCCCAGACATGACACACACCAGAAACGTCAGTCAGTAGATAGAGAGCGTCTGGGGGGTATTCCATCAACGTCGCTTAAGGAAGATCCAGGCTTATTTTGGCTCGTGAGACTTATCACAAATAAGCCTGGGTTTTCCTTTAGCGACATTGATGGAATACCCCCCTGGAGTCCTCCACTGTTAAACTGCTCTCCAGATACGTTGTAATCTACCCTACAAACAGTGGCCCATTAAGGGTGAAATACCTTTCTATAGCGCAGTAGATAAGACCTGCTCCAACAGCCTGCCCAGACTAACCAAGGACCTGGAGGAATGTAGGAAGGAATTAATGGCACTTTCTGATAATCTGTATCTAACAACGTTACTTATTAATGAAACTATTAATTTATTAACTATCAACTCATTGTTTTAGCCTCTAGCAACTACCTTTAGCACTCATGTTCTATACCCCAGACGTAAGAGATGGTCCACTGAGATGAACGTTCATTTATTATTTCAGGTGAGAGCAGACCATCTCTTCTTCCATTGACTATCAGGTCGACAATAAAGCAGAAATACCCTTAAAACAAAACAAAAAAAGACAAGTGTTCTGGGTTGTGTCCCATGTTTAATTTTAATTAATTAATTTAGTCATTTAGCAGACGCTTTTATCCAAAGCGACTTACAATTACGAATTACAGGGACATTCCCCCTGGAGTAACTGAGGGCTAAGTGCCTTACCCAAGGGCACACTAGTAGTGGTGTGGCTTCAGGCGGGATTTGAACTCACAACCTTCCGATCCCAAGTCCAACTCACTATCCACTAGACCACCACTACCCCGCAGACCACCACTACCCCAGTCCATGTTGGACTCCTGACGTGACCCACGCCATAAACCTCAACGCCTGGACTCCTCCACCACGTGTTAAACTGGGATCCAGATACGTTGTAATCAGGGGAGGCTGGTGGAGGTAGAAATCGGAGGACGGGTCACTCATTGTGATGCAAGGAATGGAGTGAGGAATGTTACCAAACACGTGTTGTCTACCGCCACCAGCCTCCGGGTTAGAACCACACCACTCATGTCCCCTGTTAGAACCACACCACTCATGTCCCCTGTTAGAACCACACCACTCATGTCCCCTGTTAGAACCACACCACTCATGTCCCCTGTTAGAACCACACCACTCATGTCCCCTGTTAGAACCACACCACTCATGTCCCCTGTTAGAACCACACCACTCATGTCCCCTGTTAGAACCACACCACTCATGTCTCCTGTTAGAACCACACCACTCATGTCCCCTGTTAGAACCACACCACTCATGTCCCCTGTTAGAACCACACCACTCATGTCCCCTGTTAGAACCACACCACTCATGTCCCCTGTTAGAACCACACCACTCATGTCCCCTGTTAGAACCACACCACTCATGTCCCCTGTTAGAACCACACCACTCATGTCCCCTGTTAGAACCACACCACTCATGTCTCCTGTTAGAACCACACCACTCATGTCTCCTGTTAGAACCACACCACTCATGTCCCCTGTTAGAACCACACCACTCATGTCCCCTGTTAGAACCACACCACTCATGTCCCCTGTTAGAACTCACACCACTCATGTCCCCTGTTAGAACCACACCACTCATGTCCCCTGTTAGAACCACACCACTCATGTCTCCTGTTAGAACCACACCACTCATGTCCCCTGTTAGAACCACACCACTCTTGTCTCCTGTTAGAACCACACCACTCATGTCCCCTGTTAGAACCACACCACTCATGTCCCCTGTTAGAACCACACCACTCATGTCCCCTGTTAGAACCACACCACTCATGTCCCCTGTTAGAACCACACCACTCATGTCCCCTGTTAGAACCACACCACTCATGTCCCCTGTTAGAACCACACCACTCATGTCCCCTGTTAGAACCACACCACTCATGTTTCCCCATTGAGGTGAACTACGTCAGCAGCAAAAGATAAGATAATAATAATAATAAATAATTGTATTATATAGCACTTTTCCAGGGCTCAAAGACGCTATGAGGATAAAGATGTGAGGAATGTACCGTAATGTAAGTAATGAATGACACTTTCTGACTTTTTTTTCTTATCTTACAAAGTTTTTATTAGTGAACCAAAAGCTTTGTGAGCGGGTGGACTTTTGGAGGAATTGTTTTGTTGTATTTTGACGAAAGATGAACATAGTGCAAGGTTCAGTTACAGGGTCAGTTGGTAGAGCCTGGTGCCAACAACGCTTAGGTTGTGGGTTTGATTCCTGCTGGGACCGTATATACAGGAACATGAGAAATGTCACTTCATTTCAATAGACGATTCATTTGAACTCCTGGAAACAATATCATTATCGCTTTTATATGAAGTGTATAAAGTGCTAATGTATCTATATTCACATCAGTGCTTTTCTGATTTAACTGATTCATTAATTGCTAAACAATGTTTTTAAAGTGAATGTGTCAGAGCAGCAGTCCAATAAGGCAGCATTTGAATTGCGAAGATGTGTGTGTGTGTGTGTGTTTACAAAGCGGAGGTGTGGCTGTCATCACTGTGGCTCTTCCTGTCACACTGGCTCCTCCTCTTTTGATGACAACTTCCTCTGAGAGACCTGGTCACTGCCGACAGAACCCCGCCCCTGGAACGCCACCTCCTCATGTCTGTCCTCATGTCTGTCCTTCTGCCTGTCGATGCCGAAGCTCTCCCTGTCTCCCTCAGTGTGCCTCTTCATCCTCCTGAACCTGGGGGACAACATGGCCGTCAGACAGAGGTACGCTTTACTGTCACTAAGGAGGTGACTGTACTGTCACTAAGGAGGTGGAGGTGGCTGTACTGTCACTAAGGAGGTGGAGGTTAGTCTCAGTAAGGACAGGTGGAGGTGAACAGACAGACAGGTGGAGGTGAACAGACAGGTGGAGGTAAACAGACAGACAGGTGGAGGTAAACAGACAGACAGGTGAACAGACAGACAGGTGGAGGTAAACAGACAGACAGGTGGAGGTGAACAGACAGACAGGTGGAGGTGAACAGACAGACAGGTGGAGGTAAACAGACAGACAGGTGAACAGACAGACAGGTGGAGGTAAACAGACAGACAGGTGGAGGTAAACAGACAGACAGGTGAACAGACAGACAGGTGGAGGTGAACAGACAGACAGGTGGAGATGAGCAGACAGACAGGTGGAGGTGAACAGACAGACAGGTGGAGGTAAACAGACAGACAGGTGGAGGTAAAAAGACAGGTGGAGGTGAACAGACAGACAGGTGGAGGTGAACAGACAGACAGGTGGAGGTGAGTCTCAGCGAGGTTACTTACTTGACCACCATGACTGTGGTCGCCACTAGCAACGCCAGGATGCTGGCGGCCAGCAGGGCGGCCAGGGCGATGACCACGCTCTCGGTGGAGGCGGAGCCTTCTGGCTCCTCCTCCACAGCGTGCTCAAGCCCCGCCCCAAACACCGCCTCCAGCCCCGCCTTCACGGCCACCGCCTCCCTCTGCAGCTGCCTGTGGGCGATGACATCACAGAGCGTTACGTGATGACATCACAGAGCGTTACGGAGCGCGTGTTCAGACAGAAGTGACCTGAGGGGAGATCACTGAACACTGTAGCTTAAATAGTACTTTAGATAGAGAGATAGAGAGATAGATAGATAGATAGGGAGATAGATAGATAGATAGACAGATAGATATGGAGATAGATAGATAGATAGATAGATAGGGAGATAGAGAGAGATAGATAGATAGATAGATAGATAGATAGATAGATAGATAGGGAGATAGAGAGAGAGATAGATAGATAGATATATAGGGAGAGAGAGATAGATAGGGAGATAGATAGATATGGAGATAGATAGATAGATAGGGAGAGATAGAGAGAGAGAGGTGGGTGGGTGGGTAGGTAGGTAGGTAGATAGATAGATAGATATATTTGTGTTATTTGACGCACTGAAATTAAGTACTTCTGCTATTGAGCTTTTGTTAAACTGACCCCATATCAATAATGCTGTTGTCCTTACTTTTCAGTATATTCTAGAATCCTCTCTCTCTCTCCTCTTTATGGTACAGGTATAATAAACAATGATACAGTATACAGTATATATAAAATGAAATCAGCTATTTATTGTAAATGTGTTGTCCGTGGTGCTTCTGTCTGTCTATCTTACTTCTCGACCTTCTTGCCAGATACAACCTTCCCGTCGTCCATGGCGATGAGGCTGACCAAGGTCATGACATCATCATCATCCCTCGCCGCCCGTGACTCTGTAGCCCCGCCTCTGCTGGTGCTGGAGACCCCGATGACACTCACTATCCAGCCCAACACCTGTCCCAAAGACCTGAGAGAGAGGGGGGGGGGGGGGAGAGAGAGGGGGGGGGGGGGGAGAGAGGGAGGGAGAGGGAGGGATAGAGAGAGAGGGGGGAGAGGGAGAGAATAAAGTGAGGATGTGTGAGTGAGAAATGCTTGTGTGTGTGTGCCCACGTTTGTGCTTGTG
>NC_137686.1:7476019-7543519 GCF_963989245.1 Nansenia antarctica | reverse complement strand
TTGGTACACAACACAACTGTCATAAGGAAAGACCGCAGACTAAACATAGGTTTATGATTCTTTCCCACACTAAAGGTTTATGATAAAGGACACTCCTCACGCCAGAATTAGGATATCCAATCAGCTTCCTTCTTCTGGACACATTCCAAGGGTAACACCAGGGGAGGCTGGTGGAGGTGGAAATCGGAGGAAGGGCTCATTGTAATGCATGGAAAGGAATGAGGAGTGGTCCTCTGATTTCTACCCCCACCAGCCTCCCCTGCTCTCAATGACCTCTGAGGGTCCGCTCAGTGCCAAGCGATGCAGTGACGTAGTTAGACTGAACCTGTATGAGGTAGTTAGACTGTACCTGTATGAGGTAGTTAGACTGTACCTGTATGAGGTAGTTAGACTGTACCTGTATGAGGTAGTTAGACTGTACCTGTATGAGGTAGTTAGACTGTACCTGTATGAGGTAGTTGTCCTTCGTCTCTCTGTCCAGGGTGACGTCGTTCTTCAGAGAGACCACGCCCTGTTGGTTGATGCTGAAGGTGTCGCTGGTGAACAGGAAGTGACCGTTGGAGAACCCGTCCTGAGGAATCAGATGCAGGAAATGGTCACAGATAAAAAGATGTGACACAGGTAAAGATAACACAGTGATATTGTTGTGGAAGGGTTAGTGTCAGGTTAGATCAACTAAGCCAGGTAAGACCATTGTGTCCATTTTGTTATATAGTGGGTATGTTTATACACTGTATACAGATGAATGAGAATGATTATGTCATACTGCGATGATTTAGCAAAGATGTCGTGATTTCATTTGTACGGTGATGATACAACGCTATTGATCTCACGATTATAACATCATCAATCAGGTTGTCAGAGAAGGCGATTTGTTTGTGTGTGACGTCATTTGACCTCTGACCTCGTCAGCGTCCGTGACCTCCAGGGTGGCGACGGTGGCTCCGCCTGCCAGGTTCTCGGACACTGAGACGTCGTAACGTTCCTGGCTGAACTCCGGCGGGTTGTTGTTGACGTCCTTCACCGTCACCGCCACAGAGCCGTTACCCACCAGGGACGGGCTCCCCGCGTCAGACGCCTGGACCCACAGCACATACCCCCGCTCCGCAGAATTGACCAGTTCCCGAGCCAGCTTCAGCACCCCGGTGGAAGGGTCCAACTCGAACACGGCCGGGGTGGAGGGGGGATCCTGCCGGGAGATGCTGTAGCTCACCTGCCCGTTGGGGCCGTCGTCGGGGTCCGTCGCCATCAGGGTGGCCAGGTTCGTTCCCACAGAGGTCGTTTCCTCGATGACGACCTCGTACTCGGCCTGGGAGAAGACGGGGCCGTTGTCGTTGACGTCGGAGACCTGGACGGTGAGGACGGCGGTGGAGGAGCGGGGCGGGCGGCCCAGATCCTGGACGACCACCTCCATGGTGAACTCCGTCTGGGTCTCCCGGTCCAGCGGCGCCCCCAGGGTCACCAGCCCCGCCTCGGGGTCGATGGAGAACCTTCCCCCGCCGCCCTGGAGGGAGTACCGGAGCTCCCCGTTGAACCCGGCGTCAGCGTCCGCTGCTGTTACCGTGGTGATGTCGGCCCCTTCCTGTGATCACCACAATGGAAATAAATAAAGTCAGTTGATAAATAAAGTCCCATCCACCGTCCATTCATCCATCCCCCCCTTCATCCCTCCATCCCTACCTCTACGTCCTCAGGGACAGTAATAGTCATAGAGGCGGAGGTGAAGACAGGACTGTTGTCGTTGATGTCCGTCACCTCCACCTCCACGGTGGCCTGGTCCTCGTTGGTTCCGTCAGAGATGGAGATGCCCACTGAGTAGCTCCTCTGGGTCTCGTAGTCCAGTTTGGCCGTGGAGGAGAACACGCCGCTGTTGTCCACGGAGAACTTGTCAGTGTCTGTCAGCACCTGCAGCGTCACAGGAACTGTGGGGATGTCCAGGAAGCTAACCTGAATAAAGACAATTTGCACATTTCCACTGATAGAATGTAGTATGTACAATCCTAGCAGTAGGACAATGTAGTGTCTCCTTCTATAGAAGCATACCTTGACTATGAACACCCCAGGATCTTTCTCTTCCTCTATGGTCCCTTGGTAGGTGGACAGGAGGAACTGTGGTTTGGAATCCCCTGGTGCCAGCACCTCCACCAACACTGTGGTGAAGCGAGACACTGTGCCCCCTGTCGGATGGGAGGGGAATAGACACAATCACTTACAAGCCCCACAGCATGCTATTAATTTCTCTTGACTATTGTCTTTGTGTGGACATTCACACCTCTCAACAGTTTACTCAATTAAACACTAAAATGCTGTCCATAAGGTGGCAGTACCTCAAAGATAAAAAGCATGAAAACCAGAGAGGAACCAGATATATAGAGTTACACAGGCTGCATTCGAAAATTTGCCCTGGAAATCTAATCAACACTCATGGAATGCCTCTTGTTCAATCAAATGAATTGGTCCCACTATGACATTGACCCCAGTGTGCCCTCCGGCGCTCTCAGAGCGAATTTACGAATGCAGCCACAGACTCACCGTCCCAGGCTGTGATGGCGAGAGAGAACTGGAGCTGTTTGTTCTCCTCCAGAGGGATGGGTTTGACCAGTGTGATCTCTCCTGTGATGTCATCGATGGCGAAATAACCCTCCTGGTTCCCCCAGTCAATGGAGTAGCGGACCTGGCCGTTTGGACCTGCGTCTGGGTCCTCTGCCTCCACCTAGGGAGCATCATAGATCACACAGATTTAACTGGCCTGGTTCCAGGCTTACTGACTAGCTATCGCTGGCTCTTGATATACAGTAGATATACTGCATATCTATGAGCTTTAGCTAACTCCTATGACTAGCTATCGACTATCGTTAGCTCTTGCCTGGCTTGATATTATATCTATGTGCTTTAGCTAACTCCTATGACTAGCTATCGACTATCGTTAGCTCTTGCCTGGCTTGATACTATAACTATCTGTCCTTTAACTCACTCCTACATATAGCTATCATTCTTGCCTGGCTTCATTACGCTATAGTTTTCCCAACAATAGCTATAGAGCTTGCGAGCCAGATAAGAATAACCAGATAGTCATGTTGTGATGATGTCATTGTTTATAGTTTATGATCTTGTTACTATGAGGATGTTTCTGATAACATGGTCTGCTGATAGGACGCTCCATCATGTGTCAGGACAAACACTTTAACTATAACTGACAGTATCGGCAGGCAGGTGACTCATTCTAATTGCATTACGTCATTTAAATTCCATGAGCTCATTCTAAGTCTATAAACTCATTCTAAGTCTCTAAACTCATTCTAATTCTATTAGGTTAGAAACCATAAGAAATAGATATAAACTCAATTCAAGTCAGTTGGGTGGTGTTTTGTTTCATGAATACTTTGCATCAACAACAAAGGATGTAGTAGCATGTACTTGTGAACAGTGACTGGGACTATAGCACCAACTCATACTTCTGGACCTTTAATACAACTATGTATTTAATACAAGAGCAACCCAGTCACATCACTTGGCTTCCCCCTCCCCCCCGCCTCCAAGTCTGCCCAGGACTGAACATGCACTGGACCTTGAATAACTCTGCACTGCACTTTATATACAGCACTATTCATGCACTGTCTGTCCTGTGTTGTCCTGTTTTTGCCTGTCTTTGCATTTGTATTTGTACTTGTTTTGTTCATGTATATGTGAAAAAAGCATAAATGCACCTTCTGTAAATGCCAAAGCAAATTCCTACATGTGTCAAGCATAATGGCAATAAACGTTATCTGAATCTGAATCACAGCAGCGGATCCAGTTTGTCCGGCAAGGGGGAGAAAGTCAGGGCAGCAGGACGAAGCAGTGGTCCCTCCTGTCTCCTGGAGGAGAGTGGAACATGAGAGCTGACCTCGATCGACAGCTGAAGTTCCCACACAAGATCACATCAACCTCCCTTCGGCCAGATGTCGTACTCTGGTCTACCCCGATGAGGACAGTCATCATGGCGGAGCTGACCGTTCCATGGGAAGAGGGGATGGAGGCTGCCTTCGAGAGAAAGAAGGAAAAGTACACAGACTTGGCAGCTGCATGCTCGCAAGCAGGGTGGAGGGCAGTCACCTATCCTGTGGAAGTTGGGTGCAGAGGCTATACAGGAACATCTACACAGCGGCTCCTGAGGTCGCTGGGGATCACAGGATCCAAGCTGAGAAAGGCGCTCAAAGACCTGGCGGAGGAGGCTGAACAAGGGAGCTTCTGGCTCTGGCTCAGAAGAAAGGACAAGGCGTCGGGGAAAGGAGGATCCTAGGGCTGGCTGCAGGGAGTGGCAGGGAGACGTCCCTGTCACTGCTCCACCACCTTGAGATGTTCCCGGATTAAAGGAGCGAAACATCAGTGAAGGGTGGCTCCCGGCTGACGACCCTGCAGTCAGCCCACTGGCACCGTCGGAGGTGCGACAGGCAGCAATGCCCAGCAGGTATACCCACCTGTGCTTTCATCTATTTAATCTGGCTTGCCAGTGACTACTGAGAAAAGAGCAGTTGGCATCCAGGAAAGACTGGTGGGCTGCCAGGGAAGTCTGGCTGGCGGCAGGAAAGACTGCACCGGGGGTGGCGGGGCTAGTTACCCTTTAAACACGTCCTTGTAGCCTTGCTACAGGGACTCCCCAAACTAACTACAAGCAGAATAAGGAAAAAACAACCCGGCGGTCCACCGAGAGGCGGGATGGAAGATGGACCAATCAGGACAGATAACACGGTAACGACTGGAACGGCAACAACTAACGATCAAAGGATCCTGAGAGAATGCAGCTGTGGGTGGTCCAAAGTAACAACCTACTTGGGCCTGCGGATCCACCAGGGGAGGACAAAATGCGGCGGCAGCTACCAGATGCAAGCTTGCACTGCGCCAGCAGGTCAGACAAGGAGGAATCAGAGCCAGGTTGAGCACCACAGTGCTACTGATCCCACCATTGCATCCGGTGAGAGAGAGCAAGAACAGCCTCCCCAGCAGGATTTGCAACCACATCTGCACGACCCACAACAGGAGCATCAGAGCAGAACGTCAGGTAGAGAATCCACCAAAGAAACCCCAGAGAAGCCAGACCGGAAACCCAAGATCAAATGGCCAAAGGCCAGCGACAAGGATTCATCGAGAAGCTTCGACGAAAGCTTACATACCACCCTCCAGAACAGTCTAAGAGGCAGCACAACGTCCAAGCTGAACATCTTCGGCCATATCATCTATGAGGAAGGCAAGGGAAGATTTGGAGAGATGCCTCAGAGGAGGACCGTTCCTAGGCAGAGCGGGAGACGGGAGAGAGAAATCCTCCAGCTGGTAAAGGAGCGGCAACGTTTGCGGAAGGCATGGAGGAGAGCTGAGGAAGAGGAGAAGGAGGGCTTGCAGAACCTCTGGAGTCAGATCAGAACCAGACTCACCCACCTGAGGCGAGCTGAAAGGATCAGGAAACGTAGAAGCAACAAGGAAAAGGCAAGGACGAACTTCTTCCGGGACCCGTTCAAGTACTGTACGCCCGGGGTTTGCTTGAGGAGACGAAATCAGGGAAGCTGCAGACCACCGAGCAGGAGCTGGAGGAACACATCAAGGACCAGCTCAGTGACAGCCAAAAGGAGAGTCCCCTTGGTTCCCCAGAGCACGTACCGCTCCCACCCGAGCCCTCTTCTCAGTTTGACACCACTCCCCCCAGATGGTCTGAAGTTAAGCAGGTGGTGGAGCATGCGAGAGCTGCATCTGCACCCGGACCAAATGGCGTCTCCTATAGGGTATACAAGAACTGCCCAATGACCCTGAAGCTTTTGTGGAGACTAATGGGCATTGCCTGGAAAACAGAATCCTTCCCTTCAGCATGGAGCAGAGCAGTCACTACCTTCATCCCGAAAGAGAAGGACTCCCATAACATCAGCCAATTCAGAGGCATAGCCTTATTGAATGTGGAGGGGAAGATTTTCTTCTCAGTGATGGCAAAGCGCATGACCAGCTACCTCCTGGCAAACAATTACATCGACACCAGCTGTCAGAAGGCAGGCGTCCCAGGATTTCCTGGCTGCGTGGAGCACTCGGCTATGATCTGGGAACAGATCCAGACAGCGAAGCGGAGCAAATCAGACCTGCACGTCGTTTGGCTGGACCGTGCAAATGCATATGGGTCTGTTCCCCACCAGCTCACTGCCCTCAAATTCTTCCACATACCACCGTGCATCCAGAGCCTACTAGCAACCTACTTTAACAACTTCCATGTATGCTACACAACCCAGGAGTTCTCAACGTGTTGGCACCGGCTGGAGAAAGGGATAGCGATGGGTTGTTCGATCTCCCCCATCCTTTTCACAGCAGCGTTTGAGATCATCCTAATCGGCGGAAGACAGATGGTCCGAGGAGTCAGATCCCAGTCAGGTCTGCGACTCCCAGCCCTACGGAGCTATATGGATGATGTCACCACACTCCTTCAGACAGCAGCGTGCACAGCGAGACTTCTGAAGAGGTTTGAGGAGCTCCTAACATGGGCCCGGATGAGGATAAAACCAACTAAGTCCCGCAGTCTCTCAATCAGGAAAGGAGTCCGGAATGACAACATCTCTTTCTCAGTGGATGGCGAGAAGATCCCGCTGCTAGTGGACCATCCTGTGCGAAGCCTCGGAAGGCTCTACACGGCTGACCTTTCTGACAAGCACATGGCTTCTTCTGTCACTTCCCAGCTCTTGGACGGCCTGAAGAAGATCGACCAAAGCCTCCTGCCAGGGAAATTCAAGGTGTGGTGTTACAAGTTCACCTTATACCAACGTCTCATGTGGCCCCTGAAGTTGTGTGACATCACTTTAACAACAGTGCTGAAGTTGGACGCAAAAGCCAACAACTACATCCGCAAGTGACTGGGCCTTCCCCGCTGCCTCACTAATACAGCGCTGTTTGGAAGAACCACACTGAAGCTCCCACTGAAATCCATCAGCCTGGGCTATGAACAGGAGATGGTGAGACTTGTGTTCGAGCTGAGAGACTCACCCGACCCGTTTGTCCAACACAGCAAGGCCCAGGTTCGCACAGGACGCAAGTGGGATGCCACGCAGGCAGTTGACCAGGCCATCAATCGCTTGAAACACCAGGAGATCGTCGGGGTGCTGCAGCCAGGCAGGACTGGTTTTGGATGGGGATCAGCACCCAAGATGTGGTCCAAGGCGACGAGGAAGGAAAGGAAAGATCTAGTGATCTCCGAAGTCGTAAAGATCGAAGAGGAGTGCTACAAAATCAGAGCCGTGGGCCAACAACAGCAAGGAAGGTGGACAACGTGGGAGGCTGTGATCAACAGAGCCATCACATGGAAGGATATGTGGAGGCTGCCCCAAGCAAGGCTGAGCTTCTCGATCAGGGCCACCTACGACACCCTTCCCAGTTCCTGTGCAGAGTTGGCACAGAGGAGACCTGCCAACTCTGCAACGCCAACAACCCAAACTTGCGACACATCCTCTCTGGATGCAAGGCGGGACTGACGCAGGGTCGGTACAGATGGCGGCACGACCGGGTGCTGCGCAAACTAGCGGAAATTCTGGAAGCACGCAGACTGGAAGCAAACAAGAGCAACCCAGTCACATCACAGCAGCGGATCCAGTTTGTCCGGCAAGGGGGAGAAAGTCAGGGCAGCAGCACGAAGCAGTGGTCCCTCCTGTCTCCTGGAGGAGAGTGGAACATGAGAGCTGACCTCGATCGACAGCTGAAGTTCCCACACGAGATCACATCAACCTCCCTTCGGCCAGATGTCGTACTCTGGTCTACCCCGATGAGGACAGTCATCATGGCGGAGCTGACCGTTCCATGGGAAGAGGGGATGGAGGCTGCCTTCGAGAGAAAGAAGGAAAAGTACACAGACTTGGCAGCTGCGTGCTCGCAAGCAGGGTGGAGGGCAGTCACCTATCCTGTGGAAGTTGGGTGCAGAGGCTATACAGGAACATCTACACAGCGGCTCCTGAGGTCGCTGGGGATCACAGGATCCAAGCTGAGAAAGGCGCTCAAAGACCTGGCGGA
The DNA here is from genome assembly GCF_963989245.1 of Nansenia antarctica. Classification (NCBI taxonomy): domain Eukaryota; kingdom Metazoa; phylum Chordata; class Actinopteri; order Argentiniformes; family Microstomatidae; genus Nansenia; species Nansenia antarctica. The sequence continues at coordinate 7,535,509 of NC_137686.1, read as the reverse complement.
GGAGGCTGAACAAGGGAGCTTCTGGCTCTGGCTCAGAAGAAAGGACAAGGCGTGGGGGAAAGGAGGATCCTAGGGCTGGCTGCAGGGAGTGGCAGGGAGACGTCCCTGTCACTGCTCCACCACCTTGAGATGTTCCGGGATTAAAGGAGCGAAACATCAGTGAATGGTGGCTCCCGGCTGACGACCCTGCAGTCAGCCCACTGGCACCGTCGGAGGTGCGACAGGCAGCAATGCCCAGCAGGTATACCCACCTGTGCTTTCATCTATCTGCAGTGCAGCAAGAACTTGGGTTCTCACCTGGGAAACCAACATCCCCACGGTTTGGTTCTTGAAGACTTTGCCCTCGTACTTGGAGCTCGAGAACGTTGGGCTGTTGTCGTTCTCGTCCAGCAGAGTTACGGTCACCTCAGCTGTCACGGCCTGGTTGGGAGGGGCGGTTTCCTCAGCTTCTATCTGCAGTGGAGACATATTGATATTGGGAACATACCGACATACACTCACACAATCTACACTGCCCTTTGGAGCAGAGGTCTTGATAAGAGAATAGGCCTACATGTGAATATGTACGTCATCGCTTGGCAACATGGCAAGTTCCAGTAGCACAGTTTTAAACATTTTTAAAATGTTTCATTACTCTACACTAAATGTGTATGCTTTTGTGATGTTATTATGCCATGCTTAACGCAGTTTCTCTATTTCAGTGTCACTTAAGTAAAAAAACATTTTTTTATTTTTTTAATACGATTTTCTGACCTGAAAGACAATACTTCCAACAGTCTCTCTGTCCAGCTCAGCTGGAGTCTTCACTCTCACAGTTCCGTCGGAATCCACAGAGAATGGCGCAGATTCCGGAATGATTCGCAATGTTCCGACAAATCCTCCCTGAGACAAAAAAAACAAAAAATTGCTTAACCTTGGGGGCAAAAAGGAAGGTTGCTGTGGCAAAGATATGGGCTGACACAGAAACAGATTGTCTAGAAGCTGCACACTAGAAGCTAAGCATATTCACAGTACATGAAACATCTGTGCTTTGTGACTTCTTCTTGGTCATTGTATGCTGTATGTGTATTTCAGTGGAGGCTGGTGGAGGTAGGAATCAGAGGACGGGCTCATTGTAATACATGGAATGGAGACAGGAATTGTATCCTCCGACTTCTACCTCCACCAGCCTCCCCTGATGTATTTTCTGATAAGTTACTGATCATGGTACGGTATGTGTGTGTTGCAACATGATAACATTTAACATGGTATGTGTATTGTATTTTTTGTGACATTGCATCCTAACTTGATCACAGTCAGTCAACAGACAGTGGTATTTAAACTGCTGACCGAGTCATACCAAAGACTATGAAAATGGTACCTGATGCCTCCCTGCTTGGCACTCAGCATTAAGGTTTGGATCGTGAGTAAGACCCTGTGACATACCAGCGTCATGTCCAGGGGGTGTATTTGTATATTAAGCTGCCTCACGCTACGGAAACTGGAGAGGCTCCTGCCATTAGGCTCCAGAACCTTCGGTTCTCAAGGCTACTTACTTACGTAACTTTAAACCTCACCTGGTCGAGGTCAGTGACTCTGACTCTGAGCACCACGGTGCCGACAGCAGAGTTCTCCATCAGAGAGGCGGAGTAGCTGTCCTGGTCCAGCTCCGGGGCGTTGTCGTTGACGTCCTCCACGTTGACGGACACCACGGCCTCGGCCGTCTTCAGGCTGTCGTCTGTCTGGGCCGCCTGGGAGGAAGTGGAAGACCATGACAACTTCCTGTCACCATTTCTAACACCCAGCGGTTGTTTTTGTACCAATGCTGAACCATCTGCACTGGTACAAGACATTTACCAACACTGAACCATCTTCACTGGTACAAGGCATTTCTAAAACACTTAACTAGCAACTTGAGTGAAAATTAATTAAAGATATTAATTGATGGGTGATTGACAAAATGGCTGATGTTTTAACAACAATGTAGTGAATAGTCTGGAAGACCCAAGTCACAATACCTTTATATTCACAGTGACCATGTCTATCTCCTCTCTGTCCAGTGTGGTTACCACGGAGATGACTCCAGTGTTTTGGTCAATGTTGAAGTTACTCAGGTACTTGCTTGGAGACACTGGGATGACATCACACAAACAACCACAGTATCAACACCATGGCTTCACATCAACAGAATGATACAAATGTGCCTCAGACCTTCCACAACTCAATAACACTCACAGTGTTGACTTTCAAAGAACCCTATTCATCAGGCTGATGGGAGTTGTAGTCCAAGCCTGTGAGAAAAGCCTTGGGTAGATTACCTGAGCTGATGCTGTAGACTACAGCCACGTTGATACCAGTGTCTCCATCTTGTGCCTTGATGGCCTCAGGAAGAACGTTGGTGAGCGGCCCTGTCTGGAGAGGAGGAGGGATTTAAAAAAAAAATAAAAAAAAATAAAATATAATAATAATAATAATAATAATATATCATAATAATAACTTGCACTTGATGTTTATATACAAAATGTGCGTACAATGTTTGTAGAAGGTGTGTGTGTGTGCGCGTGTGCGTGTGTGTGACACCTGTATTATCCTGTAATGTGTGTTTGACACTCACATGGTCTTCTTGTACAGAGGCCTGATATTGGGTGTGGCTGAAGTAGGGGTTCATGTTGTCATAGTCCTCCACCTCCAACAGAACAATGGCTCTGTCGAAGCGACCTCCATTATCCTAAAATGAAGGTTCACAAAGTCTATGTCAATCATTCATTGTCAATCAATAGGTAACACAGTCTAGTAGGTAACACAATCTAGTAGGAGGTAAATAGACTACATTGGACTTATGGGTAATGCAGTCTTATGATGATGTCACCTACCCGTGCCTCCACGGTGTAGTTGTAGTTTTCGACCGTGTTGTAGTTCAGACGTCTCTTCAGGAGGAAAGCTCCATCACCTACCTGCACCTCAAAGTCAGCTGATGCTGGGGGCTTATAATATAAACATAAAAAAAAAGATTATATATACAGAGAGAATTATACAATTCTATAACAAGTAAAATTAACTGAGCATATTATTATTCACCCTATTTGGTGTGATTTCACCTTTCAACACAATATCGCCACAAATATCACAAATATATATCAATGCACTAACATAACTACATTGTTTATGTGTACAGGTGTATACAGGAGACTCACCAGTATATAATATGAGACTCTGTTGTTCGGTCCGGTAGCGTCAGCATCCACTGCTGTCACTCTGAGAACCTCAGTACCCACAGCATGTGTCTGTGGGAGAGATCAGACAAATACACTGGTTATTTTTATTGGCTGGTTAATATATACTGTCTGTTAATTGATGTGTTTTCGGTTAGCTGGCTTAATTAATGATGTTCATGAAGTTAATGATGTTCACTGTATTAGTAGAGGGCGGGGGTATATTAATGTAAGTATCTATGACATCATACCTTGATCATGTGTTTGAAGTCAAGTGTGTGTGTGAGCTGTCTTACCTCAGGTACTGTTCGGCTGTACAACTTTTTTTCAAATATCGGAGCGTTGTCGTTTATATCGTTGATTTTGAGTGTCCGATCGTTTAATAGCTGAATAGACGTGAAGATACATAAGTTATTACATATATATCAATAAAGTTTGATTTAATTTGAAATAGATGTTTTGTTAACAGAGACGGAATACAATATTCTTCTATTGGTCCCGTATTCTTTATAGTATTCCATTATCATACTATTATACTGTAGTTTGATCAGTTATTTCAAATATGCTCTGTCAAACAAGTGTTTGGTACCATTCCTCATTCCAGTTCCATGCTTTACAGAAAGTCTGTCCTCTGCTTTCTGTCTCCAACCGCCTCCCCTGTTGTCATGACAACACTCCTTGAGCTTTACTCACCCCATTCCTACACTGGACAGCGTAGTAGAGGACACCACCAGTCTACAGTAGAGGACACAGAAGCAGATTAAACACCGTTGAGACGTGAACATCAGGCCCCTATTCGCTCAGCATCTCAGGATCTATAGGATCAGGAGGATAAATCATTCATTGTGAACTAAAAGGAAACGCTGATCTTAGATCAGAACGCCTACTCTGAGACCCTTTGTGAATACGGGCCTAGGAATTCACTTTGCAACCTAAAAAGGTCAAACTGAATCTAAAACGAATGAAGCCATGAAGCGGCTCACCGCTTTGAGCTCGTCTGCGTCCAGCGGCTTCTTGGTGCTGATGGTCACGCTGGTCCCCTCGCTGCTGATCTCTAAAAACTGGAGGTGTTCAGGGAACCTCTCACCTACCAGCTCCACAACTTCATCTGCTAGTTTACTGAGGATCTCCACCTCTCCTGTTGGGGCGTAAGAGAGAAGCAGATATATGTAATATGGTATGAATGGACGAAGGCAGGACGGCTAGGGATGGAAAGAGGGCTAAAGATGTGATACATCTATGATTGGAAGTGAAAGACACAGAACATTTAACACAAAAAAAGAGGGAAGCAAATTATCTTGTTTGTTTGCTGATAGGCCTATAGCCTCTACAGCAGGGGTAGGCAACCTTTTTGATATGAAGTGCCATTTTTAAATGTTCTTGTTAGTCAGTGTGCCAACCACAATATCAACATTAATTATGACTCGACATCAAACCAAACCAAACAGACCAACAGATCTGCAATTTTATTCCACAACATGAACAACAATTTTCAGCAAAGAGCTATGTATGCAAAGCCATGTATGCTAAATAAACCTAAAAATGTAACTAACTGAAACTTGAACAAAATTACCAACATAACATCTAAGACAACTAAACTTTGTGATGCGTAGCACAACTTTAAGCAAATTGGAGCGCTCAATTTCTACCAAAGTTGCTAACTGCGCTCCCTATGGTTATCATTTTAATAAGTAGGCCTAACTGGAGGGTGATTATACAAGGGTCTTACTTGTATGAATTATAATTTATATTTATATAATTATTTGGTTGTTACTTACATTTTATTCTTTTATTCCAACCACAAAAAACATATATATTTTTTGGGTTGCAAAGAGCTATGTATGCAAAGCCATGTAAACAGTCCTAACAATCAATGTCGTGATCCCTGGCCCTGTTTTCCTTTGCTCAACTCCATTATCTGGGGGTGGTACTTGGTCACTTTAAGTTGCACACAATTAATGCAACCGCTCCCCTCTGTTTCCCGACCATGGCAGGGGCACCATCTGTTGTCACTGCAAAAATCCTGCTAATGTCAATCCCTCGCTCCACAAAATGCTCGATAAGAACTTTAGCGATGTCCTCACCTTTTGTTGTTTCTGGCATTGGTTTTAGGCAGCAGAGCTCCTCCCTTACAGCAGAATCACAGTATCTTGCTATGACAGCCAGACGTGGCATGTCATTCACATCTACGCTCTCATCAAGTGCAAGGCTAAACACCGTCGCATCTTTCAAACCAGCGGTCTGCTGCGCTTTCACGTTTTCTGCCATTTCTCCTATTCTTCGTTCCACACTTCTGTCTGACACTGGGATGTCTTTTATTCTTGATTTTATTGTGTCTTTGTTTGATAAGCCTTCAAACAAAACATCTGAGCTACAGAGGAAAGCCTCCTTAATATATTCTCCATCAGTGAATGGCTTTCCACGTTTCGCAATGCAATGAGCAATGCGAAAGCTTGCTTCAGTTGCGTGATTTTTAGCAGTGGCAAATTCTTTAAAGGTGCTGGCCTGCTTCCCATACCTTGACACAGCACGTCTTATTGATTCGGCCTTGTCTGCTTCATCCTTGAACGACTTGAGTTATATTGATACAATTTTCTCAAGGCTCTTTCAGTAATAAATTGAAAACGTTTTATTTTTTATTTTTTTTAACAGGTAAACAGCTAAATGTAATTTTCATTCAAAGCTCAATGGCAAGATAAATGCACAAATGAAACAGCATGCATTAAAAACAAATCAGTGTGCTGCTCCGATCCTCACCAATGACTGTCTTCTATAATAAAATTAGAAAAGTTAGTGCAAACTTGCAAAAGTGAAAAACAGTTGCATTAATTTCTTAGGCAACATGTCCCTGGGTCCATTCAACTGGAGCTGAGGAAATCCTCAGGATTGAGTTCAGATGTTCAACACTAAGACGACTCCTATGTGATGTTTTGTTTAGTTTCATCAACGAAAACAGTTGTTCACACACGTATGTGCTGCCAAACATAGACGGCGTGCGAGCAACTTGGGTGCGCAACTCAGGCATTGTGTCGGGGATGAAACGAGCAAACTCAGCAGCGCCACGGACTCATATTTTGCCTTCAATGTGTCATTACACTGGATCTCAATCAGCGCCATTTGGAGATTTGCTGGTGCACTTTCCACGTCAACTGCAAATGGATTGCTGAGCAGTTGAAGCCTGCTTTTTTGGGCTTCAAAGTCGGAAAATCTCCGCCTGAATTCGGCAGCAAGTATGCCGAGTTTGTCAGCAAACTGTACTCGGGAACACTCGGGAATTGACGGCGATGTTTCGGCCTCCACTGTGACTGTGCTGCTGCTGCTCATGACGAGTACTGAAGTGAAGAGAAGACGCGGGGTCGCGCTCGCTCGCGGGCACTCGGTACGGGCCAATGCATCTTGGGACTTGTAGTATTATGGTGCTGCGGGCACATAATACTGCGGGCCGGTTTTAATAGTAATTAAATATCATCCCGCGGGCAAGAGAGAACTCATTCACGGGCCTGATCCTACTTGGTCCCATTGTGACATTGAACCCAGTGTGCGCGAATTTACGAACGCGGACAACATTAAACAAAAAAAAGCATTCTCCCATTCTCACACTTATTGATTAGCTGTCACGTGCCACTGTTTAAGCTGTCGCGTGCCACTGCTGGCACGCGTGCCATAGGTTGCCGACCCCTGCTCTACAGCATTGTCCACCTCAGCTATACCGCCAACAGTCTCATGTCTACTGCCCCCCCCCCCCCCCCCCCCCCCCCGAAACACCATTCCTCCATCCTGAACCCGGCCTTTATGCTTGGACTTCAGGTGCGAGAGCCCCAGGTTTGATCCCCAGATGATCAACATGATGTTGTGTATTTCACCTGTGTAACCCTCATCCACGACTCCCACTTGCTGCACAGACCCTGCGGTACAGTTAAGCGTTGAGGTTCCTAAAAAATAAAAAACATGAGAAAAACAACATTTAACTTAACATCTATTTATGAACATCGAGGCATACAGAAACACGGACAGACATTTTTTTTTAAAGATGAATTCGAGCATTTCTAGTAATATTTGTACGCTTGTTTAAAAACATTGTGGGCCGGTTTCACAGACAAGGCTTAAGCCTAATCCTAGACTAAAAAACATCTTCAATGGAGATTTTACATTGAAAGTGTGATTTAGTCCAGGACTAGGCTTAAGCCTTGTCTCTGAAACCGGCCCTGTGTCTTAAAAGTGTGATGGTCTTGGCCTAAAGTGTGATCGTCTTGGCCTAACTTCTGTTGACCTGAGAACCAGTGAAAGTGTGATGGTCTTGGCCTAACTTCTGTTGACCTGAGAACCAGCGAGGTCATGGAAGCAGCCAGTAAGACCAGCCGTCAGACATGTTTGTGAGGTCATCAGTCAAGCAGGACTGAGAAGAGCGATAGCAGCGTTTAATGATTACCCACCCTTGTAGTGGTCAGGTATCGGAAACCTTCGACGTCATAGCAACAGGCAATGCATAGTAGCTCTCAACATACACAAAGCGCAGAAGTCTAGAATTGTCTTCTACAGGTATTGTATAACTATAGGCATACAAACAAATTCTATAGACTGGTTGATAGTATTATAAATATCTGACGTTTTTGATTTGACATTTGACAAATCACGTAGTCGTCAGTATCTCGCTCCACACTGACTTCATGATCAAAGCGTGCCCCCCCCAGCCCCACAGCACTCACCTACGGGGGCTCCTCCGACATCACAGACACACAGAGACCCTGAGAGCAGTAACATCCACATGAAACGTCTGGTCTCCATATTAGTAGGTCAGTTCTCTCCTCTCCCCTGCTACAGTACAGTACCGTCCACACACACAGCACCTGACAGACTGGCCCTTTGATAGCCTTGATCAAGGAAGAATGGAAATAGCCACTCCTTATTTACCCAATATACAAGCCATCTTTATGGCCGGTTGTTAAGTGTTACAGCCAGGGAGACGGGGGGTAGAAACAGGGTGACAGTCCAAGGGGCGTTGACAACACCTAGGTATGTCGTAGTTCTGCTTCCACCTGGACAGGGACATGGTCGACAGGGACATGGTTGACAGGGACATGGTCGACAGGGACATGGTCGACAGGGACATGGTCGACAGGGACATGGTCGCTGTATCTCAATAGTCCGTGGTGGTTTACTGCTTGCATCCATTCATCCATCCTTCCACAATGATAGAAAGAGACAGCTTGGGTGGATGTCAGTAGTCCGTAGATGAGGAGAGGAGATGAGGAGAGAAAGGAAGGCACTTAAGACTATTGAGATGTCCTCATACAGTATGAGTTTCGTTTCCGGCGAACTGTGTTCTGGCTAACTGCCAGGAGCTCTGTGTAGGGTGAACAGCAGGAGCTCTGTGTAGGGTGAATATAAAGATGGCTAAAATCACATCATAGTTGATCCAAAATGGACTAAATGTATATTTTATTTTCACAATTTTCTTGAGTCGTATTATTGTACAGAGAAATGATCAGAATCAGAATTATTTTTGTTGTAGGATATTCGCAGGAAATTGACTTGGTGTGGTTGGTGCATAAGACATAAAGACACAAACAGCAATATAATAAAACAACAACAACAAGGTAATAAACAACACTATATAAGCACAAATTGACACAATGACAGAAATGGGTCAGTAGAGCAATAAGACAAATAAGAGGAAATTAGAGTATGTAAAACTAGATTACATTGTAGAGAGAGAGAGAGAGAGAGAGAGAGAGAGAGAAAGAGAGAGAGAGTATGTGTGAGAGAGTGTGTGAGAGATTGACGGGATGTGTTATCATATCAACTAAACCACATTGTTGATCATTTACAAGCTTCACCCTTTGGTGACTCTAAACTACAATACAACATTGAGACAAAAGAGGAAATTGAGAGTGATCTGGTACTGTTTCCTGTACTGGTAGTACAGTATATGCGCTATATATATACACACACAAAATATACATATATACATATATACACACACACACACACACAAAATGTAAACTTTTCAACATACAAAATATAAACAACAGGACATCAATCCAATAAGCACATTCCCTATTCCATACTGTCTCCTCACATTAGTAGCTAAGGTTTAAACTGGCTTGTCTAATCTTGATTTACAAGATAACACGTATTAATGATCTCGTAAGACACTTAAATCCATGTTATCAATGTAGATTATATTAGATTAAACTTTATTGTTATTGCAGAGCACAAGTACCAGACAACGAAATGCAGTTTAGCATCCAACCAGAAGTGCAAATAGTGATATAAAACATGATAGTGATAAGTGATAGGTACAGTATGGCAAGTACGGTAGTTAGAGGTACATACAGGAGAGGATAGTAGTAAGCTATGTACAGTTAAGGTAGCCATGTACAGTATGGTGTATACAGAGGGCAGGAGACATGCTGGTGGAATTCTGTGAGTACAGTCCTCAGATTAGAATGATGTCAGTCTTAAATGATCCTAATCCCTTGGCAGCATTACCTGTGTTTATGGACTGGAGCTAGAGGACTGTGAGTATGGCACTGTGTATGTGTGAGAGTGTGAGGCAGAGTGGTGCCAATCTGAGACGGCACTTTACACCAGATCCTTAACATACAGTACACATAAAACACATCAGACATATTTTACATTACTTATATATCCAATATGCACATTAATGTACTTCGACGTCCTTTACTCAGGTTGATCTTACAACATACATGATGAAAACAGAGAACTCAGGAACACTGACTGAGTAACTGAGTTACTGTACATATTGATATTCATGCTCATATACTGACTTTATATTCATTTACTTAATTATACACATTGAAATATTGTATACTGTCCCACCATACATTCATGGTTTTTGCACTATTTGCACTATTTGGTTAGATGCCAAACTGTGTTTCGTTGTCTTTGTATTTGTGCTCTGTTAATGACAATAAAGTTGAGTCTAATCTGATCTAACAACAGTAAATGACTGAATGGGCTTCCCTTCACATAGTGAACAGCAGGTGGCCACTGAAGGTGGTGTGGTGGTTGTGATTGTCATACACCCATGCGTTCTGCCAGAGTTGCACAAAGACTACATCTCCCACCTCCAGCAGCAGTGAGGCTCCATTAGAGGGGTTAACACTATGGGTTGTTTGGTGTTCGTAAGCTATAACTACAGGCTGTCCATTCTTGACCAAGAACACAAAAAAGTGTTCTTTGAGTCTGATAACTGTGTATGTACTTTTCTTTACAAATGCAGCATACTGTAGTGGATTTAATTGATTCTTAGTAGATTTAGTAGTAATATAAAGCACAAAGAGCTTAAATCAATTGGCTCAAATGAGGCCGTTTATTAAGCAAAGTTACATGAGCTCAGAGAGAAAATAGCAGAGTCAAAAAGCTCCCCAACGTGGGGCGGGACACACATTTATATATTATGACATCACTATTGGGAACCAATAATATCATATCAATCTGCGCCACAAGTTATTGTGCAACTAGTTATTGGCACTGTCCCCAGGAAGGAAAGGATGGGCTTCCTTTAGTGCTCAATTCCCCAGAATGTAGAGACGTCTAAATGGACACAAGTTCTACACTCATTATGCACAACAATGTACACACACAGATCTTTTAATTGACCATACAGCAAACATATTTTTCTCCGACAGTACCATACCTGTATTTGAGTTGTAAGCATTGTGGGGCGGCTGTGGCGCAGGAGGTAGAGCTGCCGTCTAATGATCGCAAGGTTGGCAGATCGGCGGTTCGAGCCCTGGCTGGCCACATGTCGAAGTGTCCTTGGGCAAGACACTGAACTCCAAATTGCTCCAGGTGAGCGGGCCGGCGCCTTGCATGGTAGCTTGCCGCCATTGGTGTGTGAACGTGTGTGTGAATGGGTGAATGAGAGGCCGCTGTAAAGCGCTTTGGATAAAGGCACTATGTAAGTGCAGTTCATTTACCATTGCCAGTGTTTGTGATGACGTGTTTGAAGACCAGGATGGTTTGAGTGTTGTAGGGTCCTGTGTGTCCAGAACCAGTGAGGCGGAGAAAGCCACCTTTCTGACTGTGAGACACAGATGAGACAACAGATAGTCACAGATAGTTCTGGCAGATAGTTCTGTTGAGTTAAATAGGTTCAATGGGTTAAATAAACTACAGATATCAGGAATGTTCAGGCATTTAACTACTGTTTATGTTTATGAATGGTTGCATAGTTATGGATTGCTACCTGGCAATAATACTCAATAAGTACTAGTAGACATTCAAGCCTGTTACCTTCATTATGTCTCTGCAGAGCCTCCACCTGACTGTCAGTAGCATACATTTGATTTAGCACACAGTAAAACAATTATTCATACACACAATAAGCATAATACATCATGGAGAAGGAAGACAAGAAACCCAGAGGGGCTTATGGAGCGTCCCCCTTGGTCATAGAACGTGATTACAGTTCATGTAAAATAAATCAAAGAAAACTTTGACTTTGACTAGATTTTGCCTTCATGGATGCAAAAGTAGCTGTTAGTGCCAAAAAATAAATGTAATTAATCATTCATGTAGCGTATTGAAAAGGATCATTTTTCTGATCTTAATTATGGCCCTTTGAATGTAAAACTAAAATCAGATGTACTACGGTGGAGTCTCATTCCCTTCTTGAGTTTGAGCTCCAGGGTGGAGTCTGTTAAGATGAACATCCTACCAAGGTTACTGTATTTATTCCAGACTCTTCCAGTGGAGATACCTGCTAAGCAATTTATAGAATGGGACAAATTAATATCTAGATATCTATGGCAAGGGAAAAAAAACAGAATCAGATATGTTTATGTGGCTGTTGAAGTTTAGATCGGAGTCTAGAATTACACCAAGATTTCTGACCTGTTCTTTAGTTTGAAGAGAGAGAGAATCATGTTTTGCACTGACTTTCGATCTTTTGTAAGGTGCACCGAATACAATTATCTCTGTTTTGTCCTTGTTTAGTTGGAGGAAGTTCTGTGTCAGCCAGGCGTTTATTTGCTCAATGCAATTACAGAGATTGTCAATGGGATTAGTCGTTCGGTGAGAGAGCTATGTAGATTTGAGTGTCATCCGCATAGTACACATAAAACACATCAGACTTTTACATGACTTATAACCCAATATGCACATTAATGTACTTCGACGTCCTTTACTCAGGTTGATGTATTATCTTACAACATACATGATGAAAACAGAGAACTCAGGAACACTGACTGAGTAACTGAGTTACTGTACATATTGATATTCATGCTCATATACTGACTTTTTATATTCATATTCATTGCACGTATACTGACTTTGTTCATTTACTTAATTACTTAATTATACACATTGAAATATTGTATACTGTCCCACCATGCACTGTACATACATTCATGGTTTTTGCACTATTTGCACTGTTTGGTTAGATGCCAAACTGTGTTTCGTTGTCTTTGTATTTGTACTCTGTTAATGACAATAAAGTTGAGTCTAATCTGATCTAACAACAGTAAATGACTGAATGGGCTTCCCTTCACATAGTGAACAGCAGGTGTCCACTGAAGGTGGTGTGGTGGTTTTCATTGTCATACACCCATGAGTTCTGCCAGAGTCGCACAAAGACTACATCTCCCACCTCCAGCAGCAGTGAGGCTCCATTAGAGGGCTTTACATGATGGGTTGGTTGGCTTCCGTAAGCTATAACTACAGGCTGTCCATTCTTGACCAAGACGCCGCCTGTAGGATGTGAACTGTGACCATAGCCAAATAGGTAAACCTGGAACTGGTAAACACCCTTCACTGGTGCTGTGAAGAAACCTGTAAATACAACACATATTTATGATTGATGATAACATGTTGACCTGCCGCACTTATTTGTTTCTGTTTTATTCATTGAATCTGTTGTAAAAGCCATTGCTGCATGAATACAAGTAAACAGTAAGAAGTAGGAAGTAGGTAGAATGGATAATATCTCGGACAGATGTGTTTTTTATTTCTATACACGTGTCTGACTTTAGAGTACTGTACCATACCTGTGTTTGAGTTGTAAGCATTGCCAGTGTTTGTGATGACGTGTCTGAAGACCAGAGGGGTTTGGACATTGTAGGGTCCTGTGTTTCCAGCTCCTGAAGCCAGTAGTGAGGCTGAGAAAGCCACCTTGCTGACTGAGAGACACAGATGAGACCTTTTGTCAGTGGTGGAGGTAACTGTCTGTACTGGATGACCACGTTCTGATTATAAACTGAACATTACTACTTAGTCTGTTAACCAGTAAACATTAAAGTGACAAATGACCTTTTGTTCATGATACATGCATATTGTGTGTGTGTGTGTGTGTGTGTGTGTGTGTGTGTGTGTGTGTGTGAGAGAGAGTGTGTGTATATCTATATCTATATAGTATATATGTTATAGTTTTGCAGTTGATAGTTTTTTGGCTGTGATCATCTACACAAACCTATCAAAATAAAATGTGACCATTTTAAAAACACAATAAAAAGTGTACAAGCTATTCATGTTTTATAAGCTGCTTGTCACCTGACGCTGATTGTAAATACTGTTAAGAATATTTACTGATGTTACCTTCATTTCCCCTCCTCAGCTCCTCCACTTGACTGTCAGTGTGGTGTGACCTGGCTTTCAAGGAGGTAAGCTCAATGGCTTGTGCTGAAAAGAAACATTGTAGAGGCCTGAGTCAACCAAAACTGTAAACCAGGTTTCCAAGGTAAGTCAAATATATTGTGTTTTTAACACACTAACTATACCTTCATTTTCTTTCCTCTGACTCTCAAGTTGTGTGTCTTGGACTGTAATACAAACATAGACAAAAAACTGTGATGGTCAAATGAAAAGATCTTTTATATATATATATATATATTTTTAGATTTTATCCCTTTTTCACCCAATTTGGTAGCCAATTGAACCCAACCTAGCATCCAATTATCCCCTGCCTATTGCGAAGGATCCGCCGCACGACCCCGTGGCCGGCAGTCCCAGAAGAGGCCGCCAGGCAGACTAGCTGACTGGCTCCTCGAGCCCAGCACCCGTTATTCCGGCACCCCGGGGGCACTGTTGCGCGACGGATCCTTGTCCGGAAATACTCCTATACCGCCCTCGGGAGCGGCCGCCCAATATGCCGCTCCCCGTGTGTGCCCCAGCCATATCCGGATCTGGCGAGCTGGGATACGATCCCAGTTCCCGGTGGGCAGCTTGCACTAGTGGCCAGTGCTTAGACCGCTACACCACCGCGGGGCATGAAACGATCTTTTGACATAAAGGTGCAATTCTTTATAATTATTTTTCCAGCCAAATGTCTGGCCTGCTACTTGTTTCATTAGATGAGGAAGGGGGGAATATGACCACTCTCAGATTCATAGACACATCTCTGAATCTGAGGACATAACAGAGCCACACAATTGTTTACAAACAATACAGTTAACTTTATATTTTGGGTATATAAGCTCATTTATACAACAGTTAGTTCCGACCAAGTAATGTGATTGGACAAGAGGCATTCCAGGTCGTGCTGTTATACTGAATATCAGCACGGCTGTGATTGTCTTCGGTACTAGGCCTGCGGCCCGTACCTACGACTGAATCACAGCCGTGCTGATATTCAGTATAACACACTCCCTCTCGTGTGATATTGCTTAATTATGAGTAATTGTCACACAATACCTTTTAGTTGGCTCTCACTGGCTCTCAGTCTGTCCTGTGTGTGTCTCATCTGGACTCTCTGCTCTGCCATCATAGCGCTCATCTCTCTCAGCACAGCGTGGATGTCAGGCTGGCAGGTTTGTTGGGAGAGTGTTGAGGCTGCAGGTTCAGTTCTCTGTGTCTCAGTCTGAATGTCCTTCACTCTGCTGTCTCCTTCTCTGTAGAGAACCTGTTGAGTGATGTCATTCTCACTGCCTCCATCTCCAGTGTCTCTCTGAACCTGCGCCCCAGACAGACAGCAGCACAGCAACGTCAGCAGAACCACAGGAGTCTTCATTCTTCAACTGGATGTCTCTTTTCTTCAAATTTAAAGCAGATTGTAATTAATTTAACGACATTTGATTGATTTGAGTGTGTTCTTTGAGTCTGATAACTGTGTATGTACTTTTCTTTACAAATGCAGCATACTGTAGATTTAGTAGTAATATAAAGCACAAAGAGCTTAAATCAATTGGCTCAAATGAGGCCGTTTATTAAGCAAAGGGTCAAAAAGCTCCCCAATGTGGGGCGGGACACACATTTATATATTATGACATCACTATTGGGAACCAATCATATCATATCAATCTGCGCCACAAGTTATTGTGCAACAAGTTATTGGCACTGTCCCCAGGAAGGAAAGGATGGGCTTCCTTTAGTGCTCAATTCTCCAGAATGTAGAGACGTCTAAATGGACACAAGTTCTACACTCATTATTCTCAACAATGTACACACTCAGATCTTTTAATTGACCATACAGCAAACATATTTTTCTCCGACAGTACCATACCTGTATTTGAGTTGTAAGCATTGCGGGGCGGCTGTGGCGCAGGAGGTAGAGCTGCCGTCTAATGATCGCAAGGTTGGCAGATCGGCGGTTCGAGCCCTGGCTGGCCACATGTCGAAGTGTCCTTGGGCAAGACACTGAACCCCAAATTGCTCCAGGTGTGCGGGCCGGCGCCTTGCATGGTAGCTTGCCATGAACGTGCATGGTAGCTTGTGTGAACGTGTGTGTGAATGGGTGAATGAGAGGCCGCTGTAAAGCGCTTTGGATAAAGGCGCTATGTAAGTGAAGAAATACGCTCCTCAATGTCAATCAAGAATTGAATGACAAAGATGAAGAAGCCCTGCAGTGATACAAACAATAGAAGCATGAACTGAGACAGTAGGCTAACTCTCACATGTGAATATAATACACTAATAATAACATAACAATGTATATATAATGTATAAAGTATAAGCAGGGTAAATGTATAATATGTAACTTAACCATAAACATTCGAATAACAGACTTACAGGAATTAGGTGGACAGCTTAATAGATAACCACCGTAACATGAACGTCTGAAACTAATCAACAATAACATGGCCGACTCCTAACTGAGCCGGACAGCATAACAAGCGAAATACTGCCATCTAGTGGACGGCGGTATACCCTTCATCCCCCCCAGTCCGGTAAGCTATAAACTGAAATAGGTAACCGGACTCAGTCCCGTGTCCAACGGCCTGTTTCGGGCTCGTAGTGCCTAGTACGGCTTGGCCGCGTAGGACGGGGCAGCGACAGAGGTGACTGCGACACTGGAAGGGAAGCGTTCGGGGTGGCATCAGCGGGGGCAGGGTCGCCCTGGGACCCGAGGCCAGGGGCCGCCTCACCAGCAGGCGCCGGCAAGGAGGAGCCCAGAGCCGCGCCACAGGGTCCATCCGCCGGCTGCTGGACGATCCCCTGGGGCACCACCGGGCACGGTTGGACAGGTAGGGAGCGGTGTACCAGGGGCGTCGGTGGAGGGGACATAGCAGCTGGCTGCTGAGGAGCATAGGGGGTGTAGCCATGGAGGAACCGCCGGTTGCGCAAAGTCAGGCGTCCAGACCCATCAACCTTAACCCGATACTGATCGTGATCACGTGACTCCACCACCACCCCTGACCTGTCCCACTTGTTAGGGCTAGGGCCCTGCTGATTCTGGAGGAACACCCTCTCACCAAGTGCCAATGGGCGGAGTGGCCTCGAGTGAGCCTGCAGGGACTCAGCGGTACGAGACATCCGGGTCCGAAGGGCATCCTCCTTTGCCGCCCATGCTTGGCGCCAGAGCGGTCGGATATGTGGGTTCGAGAACTTCTCAAGCCTGTTGACGAACTAAAGCGAACCTCGAAGGGGGTGACCAAAGATAATCTGCGCCGGTGAGAGGTTGCAGTCGGGGTCAGGCGTGTTGCGTAACTGTATCATGGCACGCAGAAAGCGGTCATGATCGAGACTGCCAGTTGGGCCAGTGTTGGACATCAGGAGGCGCTTAGCAGACTTCACTGCAACTTCCGCTCTACCGTTCGACTGTGCCCTCCCACAAGCGGAGGAAGTCCTGTGTCTGGCCTGCTGTGAACTCCGGACCACCGTCGCTCAAAAGTTCCTCCGGCACGCCAAAGGAGCCAAAGAATGCACGGAGGTGGCGAACCAGCCCAGCTGAGCCTCCCATATCAGTGCCTGCTGTGGAGGATAGGACCTCCACCCGGCCCGATAGTCGATCTCCGATAACTAGGTAATGACGACCTCCATAGTCAAAGAAGTCAGCAAACACCGCCTCGAATGGGGTGGACGGTGGTGAGGATGGTAGGGGGGGCGTGAATGCTTGTGACGGAGCGTTCCGGTTACAGTCCGCACATCCGTACCTGGCGGCTCGGATGTCCTCTGACATCCCTGGCCAGTAGACTATGGCACGGGCCTGTTGCCCCATCGCCGAGATCCCTTGGTGGGCGGCATGGAGGTGTCGAAGGACGCTGTCGCGGAGGGATGGAGGGACCACGACGCGGTCGTGATATAGCAGGATGCCGTCCTGTGCGTAAATGGACTCACAGACTGGTGATAGACTCGCCAGGGCGGGGTCGTTCATATCAACCCTGTCTCCATGCTCGATCAGGTGCAGAAGGTGGCTGAGGCATGCGTCACCTGCTGTTTCTCGTGCAAGGAGGGTCCAAGAGACGGCTCCGAGCTCTTGTGCATCGGCGCGGATGGAAGCCATAAGTGCTGACTCCACGGCGTCAGGCACGCCCGGTAATCCCAGTGAGAAGCCGTTCGCTGAGCCTGATGGAGACGGATGTCTTGAGGTTGCGTCAGCGGCATAGTTGCTCTTTCCAGGCAGGTGCATGAGTAGGTGCACGCTGCTTGAGTCTAAACAGGCGTGAGTTTGTTGTCTCATCTAGCGTACGGTCGCCAAAGATCTTCACCAGGGGCTTATGGTCGGTAACTACGACGAGGTTGTCGCTCCCCTGCGTGAAGTACCGTGCTTGCTCCAGACCCCAGGCCACGGCTAGGGCCTCTCCTTCGATGGCCACATAGCGCTGCTCGGCAGGGGACAGGAAGCGTGAACCAGCGAGGGTGATCCTCCATCCTCCCGGGCAGCAGTCTGGTATGCCCGAGGCGCAGCTACAATGTTGTTGCAGCAGGAAGTAACCAATACCGCGCCTAGACCAGTCAGGGCGGAGGCAGGTGCCCTTCTGCATGTCGTAGATCTCCACGCCCTCACGGATGGCTCCAACAATAGCACGTTTGGACGTTTGAAAGGCTTCCTCCAGTTCGGGTGACCATGAGAATTTACAGCGTGGGCTGAGGAACGGCTTGAATGGAGCCATCGTGTCGCGCAACTGGGCATAGTTCGACACCTGGTTGACAAGGCCGAACCAGCTCCTGACATCCGTCGTGGAGTCCGCGGTGGGGAAGTCTTGGATAGCGTCCAAGTACTTGGGGAGTGGCTCGATAGTAGTGTCCGAGACCCTGAAGCCAGCGAACTCAACGTTCCTCTCCGCAAACTGAAACTTGTCCGGGTTCAACACGCCAGCGGCCAAAGGGCGTGATGAATGTGGTCAGATGACGATCCGATTCACGCAGGGGCACACTGTGGTAGCCATTCCAGGCGTCCGTGACAGTCTTCCAGGTGTCCTTTGGGATACGACGTGCGAGGCGGAATGGGGACTCGGTGGTGAAAGTCTCGCGTAGGCAGAACTTGTTGAGAGGTGAGAGGTCCACGGTCCTGCGGGGGGAGCCATCGTGCTTCCGAGTGACCACCATACGATGGCACCATGTCACTGGTTCGCCATAATGGCACACGTTCAATGACACCAAGGGCCTCATCCCGGAGAAGGTCATCGTGGACTCTCTGCTGCCAGTGTAGAGGCACAATGGCCGCGGTGTGGTCTTGGCGTGGCTGCGGGGTCCACATGCATTTCAATGGGTGGCCCTTCCATCCACGGCAGCGTGTTGAATGTGGATGAGGCGTATCTCCCGAGTAGCCAATCCTTCATCCGGCTGTTGTTCTCTGGTGTGACAGGGAAAGGTAGCGCCACAGGGCGTTCCGGAGGGACCGTACGCTGGGGACATGAGCACTGGGCGCTGTGGGGGTTACTCGGGTCGCTGCAGCCGCCGTTGGTGGACCTCGTAGCATTGATGGACAGGGGCTGGTTTGGCGTGTAAGACCCACGCTTGTCATTGGGCCCCCCTACGATGTCACCTGATGGGAAGTCGATAGACAAGAGGCCGAGGTTGAGCAGCGACTCGTAGGATAGGTACATGGCCCGGACTGAGCTGCTCACGTACACCATGGAGCGGCAGGACGTCACTCCACCGCTGCTGGAGGCTGTCGAGAGTCTAGCGAAGAATGCGCCTTCGACAGCTATGGGGGAGCGGTTGGCGGCCGACATGCTTAGATGGACGGGACGCAGGTCGTCACGTGAGAATCCGCAGGCAATGAATGAATGAATGAATGAATGGTCTTTATTGTCATTGATATAGTACAGGTACCAAACAACGAAATTTGGGAGGGGGGGCTCCCCCGGTGCTAGGAAAAAAAAACTAAAAAACAAGAAGGGAAAGGAGCTGGTTTACATAAATAAAGGCTATGTACACTATCCACTATACTATACTATACAAATAAAACACTGTGCTGTACTCTATGCTATGCTATACCTATTCTAACATTTCCTATTCTCTGCACATAGTGTTATTGCACATTCATTTAAAGTGTCGCAGTTTGCAGGCTTGAAATGTACACATTTGTGCCTCAGCACTACACCTGATTTCAATCCAGCAGCTGCCATCAATCCGTCCAGACTGTCCAGGGCCCAGAACCTAGGTCTTTGCTGTGTTCAGGGCCTGAATGGCCCTGGGGTAGAAGCTGAGCTTCAGTCTGTTTGTCCTTGCGAACATGGTCCTGAACCGCCTGTTCGAGGGCAGCCGAGCAAAGTGTTCGTACCCAGGGTGGGATGGGTCTCTGGAGATCTTGGAGGCCTTCCTGAGGCAGCGTGTGTTGTACAGCTCTTCCAGAGAGGGGAGGGGGGCGCCGGTGATCTTCTGGGCCGATCTCACGACTCTCTGTAGCGCATTCCTCTCTGCGGCTGTGCAGCTGGAGAACCAGTTGCAGATGCAGTAGGCAATGACCTCCTCTAGGGACCAAAGGTCCGACTGTGCGCCAGTGTCCACAATGGCGGATACCCTCGCCCCGTTGACCGAGCCACGGTCGCTGGTGCCTGCACTCGGTCCGACAGGCATGTCAACCGAGATAGTGATCAGCGCTCGGGGATGGTCTCTCAGCCTGGCCCTTCTCCATTCGCCCTTGGAGAAAATGTGGTGCTCAAGTCTGATGGGCGTGGGGGCGTGGCGTTGGTGGTGACTCCCACGACGTCGGCCAGGGCGGGCATCAGACTGAACCGACGAAATCTGGGAGATCGGTTCTGACTCCACGGCGGCCTGTTGACTGCTGGCAGATGGCTGCGGTCGCCCCTTGCGTCGGCGGGCCCTATAACAGTCGATACAAAGCTGATGGGGCTTGGTATTCCATCCGCGAGATCCCTCTGTGAAGACATTCAAGGTTCTCTTACACTCTGGGCACGGGGCTCGTTTCGCCACGTCCGCTGGGCCTGGGGTCGGGCTCGCCTGTGGACTCTTTTTTAAGTGCTGGAATGACGACATGGCCGAAAGGGCGGATGACGGGAGAGCATTGCGGGCCATCTCTTTATTTTCGACGCAAATCATTCCCGTCTTTGAACAGATAATCTGTGTAATCTGTTCTGTGTAATCTGATCTGTAATCAAATCTGCCTAGGCCAACTCATCCCAGAATTTCCTTTACAATCAAATCCTCATTGAAAATGAAATACAAAAAGACCTGCATGATAGGATCTTAATCATGACACACACACCCCAACCCGGTGGACAGTAAAACCAGTTTCTCTGCTCCAGATTTGGTATTTGCTGGACAACAGATACATTTGAATTGTCACAATTCTTTGTCTTCCCTAGTCTGTCTATGACACCTAGACCTAGAAACCCAGAACAATGTTAACCCACACCAGGGGGTTAGCTCTGCCTTAGTTCGCTCCTGTCCCATCCCTCTCCCCCTTTGTGATACTGTTGAGAAGGGAGGGCCGGAAGTCACCCACATCACCTCCATCTCTTCCTGTAATGTAATGTAACCTCTTTGTGATTGTCTTGGGGCTTTTGATATGATATCAATATATAATTTCCAATATATCAAGAAAGATCTCGATATATCAGGCTTACAATAGCAGCAGTCCACACTACACCAGCACAGTTTAAGTGTAATTTAATATGGTGACTCACTCCAAATAGTTTTCCCTTCTTGCCAAGTTGAACAGGATTCATCATTCAGACGTGTCACTGATATCTCCTGGTAATGGTTAAACAGGTGAACACACTATATATAAAGGAGAGAATCACAAGGTAAAAACAACAGAGAAGAAAAGAAACATCCAGTTGAAGAATGAAGACTCCTGTGGTTCTGCTGATGTTGCTGTGCTGCTGTCTGTCTGGGGCGCAGGTTCAGAGAGACACTGGAGATGGAGGCCAGCCTGACATCCACGCTGTGCTGATAGATATGAGCGCTATGATGGCAGAGCAGAGAGTCGAGATGAGACACACACAGGCAGAGCTGAGAGCTGTGGAGGACAGACTGAGGGCCAGTGAGAGCCAGGTGGAGGAGCTGAAGACAAAGAATGAAGGTGAGAGCCAGGTAAAATGTATTGTGTGATAATTACTAATAAATTAGCTTATATACCCAAAATATAAAGTTAACTGTATTGTTTGTAAACAATTGTGTGGCTCTGTTAAGTCCTCAGATTCAGAGATGTGTCTATGAATCTGAGAGTGGTCATATTCCCCCCAGCCTCATCTAATGAAACAAGTAGCAGGCCAGACATTTGGCTGGAAAAAAAGAATAAAGAATTGCACCTTTATGTCAAAAGATCGTTTCATTTGACCATCACAGTTTTTGTCTATGTTTGTATTACAGCCCAAGACACAAAACTTGCTGCATTGACAGCCCACTCTGAGAGTCCTGTGCGTAGGAGGAGAGAAAATGAAGGTATAGTTAGTGTGTTAAAAACACAATATATTTTACTTACCTTGGAAACCTGGTTGATAATTTATCATTTAAGCTTAGATGCTCACAGCCAACAAACTATCAACTGCAAATGTATAAAATATATACTATATATATATTTAGTAGATATAGATATACATACACACACACACACACACACACACACACACACACACACACACACACACATATGCATGTATCATGAACAAGGTAATTTGTGACTTTGTTTAATGTTTACTGGTTAACAAACTAAGTAGTAATGTTCAGTTTATAATCAGAACGTGGTCATCCAGTACAGACAGTTACCTCCACCACTGACAACAGGTCTCATCTGTGTCTCTCAGTCAGCAAGGTGGCTTTCTCAGCCTCACTACTGGCTTCAGGAGCTGGAAACACAGGACCCTACAATGTCCAAACCCCTCTGGTCTTCAGACACGTCATCACAAACACTGGCAATGCTTACAACTCAAACACAGGTATGGTACAGTACTCTAAAGTCAGACACGTGTATAGAAATAAAAAACACATCTGTCAGAGCTATTATCCATTCTACCTACTTCCTACTTCTTACTGTTTACTCATGTATTCATGCAGCAATGGCTTTTACAACAGATTCAATGAATAAAACAGAAACAAATAAGTGCGGCAGGTCAACATGTTATTATCAATCATAAATATGTGTTGTATTTACAGGTTTCTTCACAGCACCAGTGAAGGGTGTTTACCAGTTCCAGGTTTACCTATATGGCAATAGTCCACATCCTACAGCAGCTGTCTTGGTCAAGAATGGACAGCCTGTAGTTATAGCTTATGAACACCAACCAACCCATAATGTTAACCCCTCTAATGGAGCCTCACTGCTGCTGGAGGTGGGAGATTTAGTCTTTGTGCGACTCTGGCAGAACGCATGGGTGTATGACAGTCAAAACCACCACACCACCTTCAGTGGCCACCTGCTGTTCACTATGTGAAGGGAAGCCCATTCAGTCTGTGACGCCTCCCACTCTGCCTGCATATTGGCTGTGGCTGGAGCCTGGGCAGAGTGGGTGGGTCGTTAGGTTGAGTGGTGTCACCTGGGTTTGGGGAGCTGGGGATATATATATGAGAGGGGTGTCCTCAGCTCTCTCTCTCTTCCTTATGATTTGGGTTCTGTTGGTAAGGTCTCTGGGTACCTGGTTTTTGGGGCCTTTTAGTTTTACACTACATACGTTCATACACCTTACACATACAACATACATTCTACAACCATTCACTCATGGCATACACTACTGATTCTTATCCATAATCATATACATGTTATTTAGTTTATTTTGGTTCATTTAAGTAAATACAACTTTAATTGTATCATTTAAACGCATGTGTGGACTCCCTTATTTGTTACTACCTTCGGGTGTGTAACAAGTCATTTACTGTTGTTAGATCAGATTAGACTCAACTTTATTGTCATTAACAGAGTACAAATACAAAGACAACGAAACACAGTTTGGCATCTAACCAAATAGTGCAAATAGTGCAAAAACCATGAATGTATGTACAGTGTATGGTGGGACAGTATACAATATTTCAATATGTATAATTAAGTAAATGAACAAAGTCAGTATACGTGCAATGAATATGAATATAAAAAGTCAGTATATGAGCATGAATATCAATATGTACAGTAACTCAGTTACTCAGTCAGTGTTCCTGAGTTCTCTGTTTTCATCATGTATGTTGTAAGATAATACATCAACCTGAGAGCGTAAAGGACGTTAAAGAACAATTAACGTGCATATTGGGTTATAAGTCATGTAAAATATCTGTGTAAAAATGTGTAATGTGTTCTATGTGTTTGTGTGTACTGTATGTTAACGATCTGATGTAAAGTGCCGTCTCAGATTGGGATTATGTTCATTTAAGACTGGCCATGTTTTCACCTGAACCCTGCCTTCATCACTACAGTAGCCAGGTAGAACATCACACTGACGTCCAATAGACTGGTGAAGTCGGACAAACAGTTAAAATCAATATGTTCAAACTGATTCATTCATATTGTACTGACCACTGACAGAAATGATAGAGAATGATGCAAGTATGACTACTGACATATTGAATAAAGATACTATAGGACAACAACAAGGGTTATTTTCCTGAGAGCCAACGACAGCCTAACCCTAACTTGTTTAACAGACCTTCTGTAAATCAATCAATAAATAATTGTTTATAGTCATGCAGTCAACTTCATTTCAATTCAACAACGTCATTCAATTATTGGAATTCAGTATTTGCTCTAGGCCTAGTTTCAGCCATAGTCACTGGCCCTGGAGCAATTAGGGGTTTACATGCCTTGCTCAAGGGCACATGCAGCTTCCTCCTGAGGTAGGGATCGAACCAGCGACCTTCCGACTGCTAGCCAGCCTCTCTAACCTCTAGACTACCACCGCCCCCTGTAGCAGTAGTTCCACTGGAGGATGGTCAGTGACCTTCATGAGGACTGAGGTACTGGACATACCCATACATAGTAACAGGAGAATGTAGGCGACGTCCACACAGTTCATGTGGGAGCAGATTGTCAGTCTTTAGTGTGTGCTCCATTACCACGTATGTGCTATGGGCCATGTGAATAGCTCCCTCTGCTGGCGAAGCCTCTGTCATTACATTTAGGTTTGATCTACAATATTATGTGTTATTCTGGAACATACAAAGAACTATACAGTAGTCCCAGCACAGTTTAAATATGCAATAATACACATAGACAAGAGTTCACAAACACACACACACACACACACACACACGTGCGCATGTTTAGTGTGCATAATTAATGTATCATAATGTTGATTGTTTGTATCATGTCTTTATCATGTAAACCCTGCCAATGTACAAAAGACAAGTCATCTCTAAAGCATTTTTAAGATAATTTCCTGAATGTCCTGAGAGTTATCATTTCTTTTTCCATTTAGGTCAACGGCAGACACTTACAGTATATAGCTGACTCACCCTTTTACCTTCAAGACAATCAGTGGTCAAATCACAAGACTACTAGCTCTGATGACGCTGCTGTCTGTCTGTCTGTCTGTCTGTCTGATTGTCTGTCTGATTGTCTGTCTGAGCCACTGGTTCAGAGAGACAGTGAAGATTTAGGCAGTGTAAATGACATCAGTCAAAAAGTTCTCTACAGTTGACAATATGAATGAAGATCAGGATGTGGACACCAAGGGAACTGAACCTGCAGCCTCAACACTCTCCCAACAAACCTGCCAGCCTGACATCCACGCTGGGCTGAGAGAGATGAGCGCTATGATGGCACAGCAGACTCAATATCAGTCCAACATAAACATCCCAAAGGAAGCCAGATTGTGATTGGAGACCATCTGTAAGAGGAAGAGCTTGCAGCATTGAGGGCCTTGTCGAACATCACTGAGACCAAGATGGAGGAACTGAAGACAGAAAACGAAGGTCATTTGTAAGAATGATATCAATAAATACGGAGTAGAACATCTTTCTAAGAACTGATAGAAGTGTATTGGGATTTCCCTACATTGTTGCAGCATGTACAGCTGATCTGAGAGTGTTACTGTACGTGACCTTATGGGCGGCAGTTAGCCTAGCGGTTAGACGGGCCGGCTAGCAATCGGAAGGTTCTGGATCGATCCCCGCCTCAGGAGAGAGCTGCATGTGTGCTGGTGACTGTAGGCTTCCTCCTGGCATCATATCTATGGTGCCTACCACTGCCGTTGTGCCTTTGAGCAAGGTACTTAACCCCTAATTGCTCCAGGGGCTGAGCCTGTGCCAAGAGTGTAAGGTTGAATGTAATAAATGACACTCCATGAACCACAAGTGTTGATTTCTGCTGTTATCCTCATCTGTATTGGCTGTTCTACCTATGGTTGCTATGAGCTGTTATGAATGGTTGCATAGCAACTATTGTGCATTTTGTGCATCAAGTTTCAGCTAAGTGGACTAACACTGTCTTAGGCCATGTAGAGGCATTAATAAAGAAAGCTCTCTAAAACACACAATGTCTGTTCATCTTTGGATCACAGCATTGCACAATACATCATCATCTTATATAATATGTGGTGCAAACTGAAGCCCACAGTTTGACTGGTTTACCTGGGGCTGATTCAGACCTGGGACACCAGGTGAATGAGCTCTGACAAGTCAACCAACCATAATAATAAGTCCAGTGTGTGTTGACCAAAGCAGTGGGAACTGAGACATGCATTCATGCAAACTCTCTGCTTCTTCACTGCCTTCAAAACAAGGGCATGACTACAACATTTCCCTGACCCCCACGTGATTCCTAATCTTAATGGCTGGGTATATTATGTTGCGTTGAAGGATGCTTCTCTCTCTGTTTCCTCAATAAAACGGAGGTGATGAGGACAAAGACTGAACTTCACAGCAGCAACAACAAAGCAATTACAATAAATCAATCAATTAAATGATTTTCCACTTACACAAATGTATCATTATAAGTTGTGGGAACATAAATCATAGTAGCATTGTAATGTTATCTTATCACATACTGTGCAGTGCCTATAGATAGTCTAAACACTCTTTCTTAAGGCCGGTTTAGGCTTCTGCGTAAAGTCGACGCCGTAGGCTACGCGTAAGCTTACGTAGTCCCGCATGACCGTGCGTAGCCTTGACGTGCTCCTCTCAAAAAATCTAACCACGAGTCAGAGCGCACGTAACCGTAAGCTCTGTGATTGGTCCGCTTGGTAGAACATGATTCAGACAAGATTCCGACTCTCTCGTCGCCCAAAATGCGGAAGTCATGACAGAAATGTCATTCACCTTTTCTGTAATTACTTATTAATAACGATTTGAAAAATTATGCTAACCATCGTATTATCTTAGTTTAATGTCATTTCAATGCATCATAGAACTTTTATATACAACAAACATAACAACAAAAAGATCACTATTATGCCGCTTTGAGCTTTGAGCTCCGTTGAGTTCCTAACCGGAAGAGGCACAGCACAGGGGCTGAAAACACACTGCCACCTAGCGATGTGACGGTGTAATTGCAGCGCGGACCAACGTCGAACTATAAACTTGGAGAGCCCTCGCGTAGTCTACGGCGTAGCCGCACGTACATTCGACGCAGAAGCCTAAACCGGCCTTTAATGTTCACCTGCTCCTGTGAAGTGGTCGTATGTGGAGATGTCCAGTTTCCGGTTTTATTCCTCAAAGTCAAATGTACAGATGGATAGGCACCATCTTATTTTAAGTGAACTATTACTTTGAGTCATGATTAAGGCCTTTTTGTATTTCTCTTTCAATGAGGATTCGATTGTAAAGGAAATTGTGGGATGTGTTGGCCTAGGCAGATGTGTACCAGCCTAGTGATGTCACATATCTGCAGACATGAACCATCCTAAAGACTCCGTAAAGAGACACTCTGTGTTTCTAGTTACACATCTAATAAACATGATTTGTAATAAACTAAATGTCTTCTTGTTGTCACTGACCCCATCTTACCTTTATAACCACAGATTATCTGTTCAAAGACTATAATGATTTGCCTCTCTATTTCCCTCTCTTAGTTTCCTCAATAAATCAAAGTTGAAGAGTCCAAAGAGCAAACATCACAGCAGCAACAACAACAACAACTCACAATCATCACAGTCAGTCTGTCAGTTTGCTAATTAATCATGTTCAACTTTATTTGTTCATGTCACAGTAGAAGATGTTAAGAACCTTGACTTAACTCTTTTAAAAAAACAGAGAAACAGGGGAAGTGTCTTTGTGAGGGAGCAATGCAACAGGGACTTAACAAACAAAGAGATTGAGACTGAACAATGTTTAAAATGATGTTAACAAACAAAGAGATTGAGACTGAACAATGTCTTCATCCTTTGTTTAAAAGTTGTTAATATGATGTTAGTAATGAATATGTTAATATTAATGATAGTATTATTGCTTTGTTGTTTTGAGGAAGTGGTGACTCACTCTGAATGGTTTTCCCTGATTGCCAAGGTGAACAGGGTTCATCATCTGCACGTGTCACTGTCTGATATCACCTGGTAATGGTTAAACAGGTGAACACACTGTATATAAAAGAGAGAATTACAAGGTAAAAACAACAGAGAAGAAAAGAGACATCCAGTTGAAGAATGAAGACACCTGTGGTTCTGCTGACGTTGCTGTGCTGCTGTCTGTCTGGGGCGCAGGTTCAGAGAGACACTGGAGATGGAGGCAGTGAGAATGACATCACTCAACAGGTTCTCTACAGAGAAGGAGACAGCAGAGTGAAGGACATTCAGACTGAGACACAGAGAACTGAACCTGCAGCCTCAACACTCTCCCAACAAACCTGCCAGCCTGACATCCACGCTGTGCTGAGAGAGATGAGCGCTATGATGGCAGAGCAGAGAGTCCAGATGAGACACACACAGGCAGAGATGAGAGCTGTGGAGGACAGACTGAGGGCCAGTGAGAGCCAGGTGGAGGAGCTGAAGACAAAGAATGAAGGTGAGAGCCAGGTAAAATGTAAAATGTATTGTGTGATAATTACTAATAAATGAGCTTATATACCCAAAATATAAAGTTAACTGTATTGTTTGTAAACAATTGTGTGGCTCTGTTAAGTCCTCAGATTCAGAGATGTGTCTATGAATCTGAGAGTGGTCATATTCCCCCCTGCCTCGTCTAATGAAACAAGTAGCAGGCCAGACATTTGGCTGGAAAAAAAGAATAAAGAATTGCACCTTTATGTCAAAAGATCTTTTCATTTGACCATCACAGTTTTTTTGTCTATGTTTGTATTACAGCCCAAGACACAAAACTTGAGAGTCAGAGGAGAGAAAATGAAGGTAAAGTTAGTGTGTTAAAAACACAATATATTTGACTTACCTTGGAAACCTGGTTTACAGTTTTGGTTGACTCAGGCCTCTACAATGTTTCTTTTCAGCACAAGCCATTGAGCTTACCTCCTTGAAAGCCAGGTCACACCACACTGACAGTCAAGTGGAGGAGCTGAGGAGGGGAAATGAAGGTAACATCAGAAAATATTCTTAACAGTATTTACAATCAGCGTCAGGTGACAAGCAGCTTATAAAACATTAATAGATTGTACACCATTGATAAATTGATCATTTAAGCTTAGATGCTCACAGCCAACAAACTATCAACTGCAAATCTATAAAATATCTACTGTATTTATATATTTAGTAGATATAGATATTGATATACATACATTCACACACACACACACACACACACACACACACACACACACACACACACACACACACACACACACACACATATGCATGTATCATGAACAAGGTAATTTGTGACTTTGTTTAATGTTTACTGGTTAACAAACTAAGTAGTAATGTTCAGTTTATAATCAGAAAGTGGTCATACAGTACAGACAGTTACCTCCACCACTGACAAAAGGTCTCATCTGTGTCTCTCAGTCAGCAAGGTGGCTTTCTCAGCCTCACTACTGGCTTCAGGAGGTGGAAACACAGGACCCTACAATGTCCAAACCCCTCTGGTCTTCAGACACGTCATCACAAACTCTGGCAATGCTTACAACTCAAACACAGGTATGGTACAGTACTCTAAAGTCAGACACGTGTAAAGAAATAAAAAACACATCTGTCCGAGATATTATCCATTCTATTTCTACCTCACAGTTTTGTCAACAATTATGTGTGTAGATCCACATACAGTCAGGGAGGCTCAGTTCAATACAATGGAGGAATGAGCAACTTCCTACTTCTTACTGTTTACTCATGTATTCATACAGCAACTTCCTACTTCTTACTGTTTACTCATGTATTCATGCAGCAATGGCTTTTACAACAGATTCAATGAATAAAACAGAAACAAATAAGTGCGGCAGGTCAAGATGTTATCATCAATCATAAATATGTGTTGTATTTACAGGTTTCTTCACAGCACCAGTGAAGGGTGTTTACCAGTTCCAGGTTTACCTATATGGCCAAGGTCACAGTTCACATCCTACAGGCGGCGTCTTGGTCAAGAATGGACAGCCTGTAGTTATAGCTTATGAACACCAACCAACCCATAGTGTTAACCCCTCTAATGGAGCCTCACTGCTGCTGGAGGTGGGAGATTTAGTCTTTGTGCGACTCTGGCAGAACGCAAGGGTGTATGACAATGAAAACCGCCCCACCACCTTCAGTGGACACCTGCTGTTCACTATGTGAAGGGAAGCCCATTCAGTCATTTACTGTTGTTAGATCAGATTAGACTCAACTTCATTGTCATTAACAGAGTACAAATACAAAGACAACGAAACACAGTTTGGCATCTAACCAAATAGTGCAAATAGTGCAAAAACCATGAATGTATGTACAGTGCATGGTGGGACAGTATACAATATTTCAATGTGTATAATTAAGTAATTAAGTAAATGAACATAAAGTCAGTATACGTGCAATGAATATGAATATAAAAAGTCAGTATATGAGCATGAATATCAATATGTACAGTAACTCAGTTACTCAGTCAGTGTTCCTGAGTTCTCTGTTTTCATCATGTATGTTGTAAGATAATACATCAACCTGAGTAAAGGACGTTAAAGAACAATTAACGTGCATATTGGGTTATAAGTCATGTAAAATATCTGTGTAAAAATATCAATGTGAAAATGTGTAATGTGTTTTATGTGTTTGTGTGTACTGTATGTTAACGATCTGATGTAAAGTGCCGTCTCAGATTGGGATTATGTTCATTTAAGACTGGCCATGTTTTCACCTGAACCCTGCCTTCATCACTACAGTAGCCAGGTAGAACATCACACTGACGTTCAATAGACTGGTGAAGTGGGACAAACAGTTCAAATCAATATGTTCAAACTGATTCATTCATATTGTACTGACCACTGATAGAAATGATAGAGAATGATGCAAGTATGACTACTGACATATTGAATAAAGATACTATAGGACAACAACAAGGGTTATTTTACTGAGAGCCAACGACAGCCTAACCCTAACTTGTTTAACAGACCTTCTGTAAATCAATCAATAAATAATTGTTTATTGTCATGCAGTCAACCTCAATTCAATTCAACAACGTCATTCAATTGTTGGAATTCAGTATTTCTTGCTCTAGGCCTAGTTTCAGCCATAGTCACTGGAGCAATTAGGGGTTTACATTCCTTGCTCAAGGGCACATGCAGCTTCCTCCTGAGGTGGGGATCGAACCAGCGACCTTCCGACTGCTAGCCAGCCTCTCTAACCTCTAGACTACCACCGCCCCCTGTAGCAGTAGTTCCACTGGAGGATGGTCAGTTACCTTCATGAGGACTGAGGTACTGGACATACCCATACATAGTAACAGGAGAATGTAGGCGACGTCCACACAGTTCATGTGGGAGCAGATTGTCAGTCTTTAGTGTGTGCTCCATTACCACGTATGTGCTATGGGCCATGTGAATAGCTCCCTCTGCTGGCGAAGCCTCTGTCATTACATTTAGGTTTGATCTACAATATTATGTGTTATTCTGGAACATACAAAGAACTATACAGTAGTCCCAGCACAGTTTAAATATGCAATAATACACATAGACAAGAGTTCACAAACACACACACACACACACACACACACACACACACACACACACACACAGACACACACACGTGCACATTTTTTGTGTGCTTTATTAATGTATCATAATGTTGATTGTTTGTATCATGTCTTTATCATGTAAACCCTGCCAATGTACAAAAGACAAGTCATCTTTAAAGCATTTTGAAAATAATTTCCTGAATGTCCTGAGAGTTATCATTTCTGTTTCGATTTAGGTCAACGGCAGACACTTACAGTATATAGCTGACTCACCCTTTTACCTTCAAGACAATCAGTGGTCAAATCACAAGACGACTAGCTCTGATGACGCTGCTGTCTGTCTGTCTGTCTGTCTGATTGTCTGTCTGATTGTCTGTCTGTCTGAGCCACTGGTTCAGAGAGACACTGAAGGTCTAAGCAGTGTAAATGACATCAGTCATAAAGTTCTCTACAGTTGACAATATGAATGAAGATCAGGATGTGGACACCAAGGGAACTGAACCTGCAGCCTCAACACTCTCCCAACAAACCTGCCAGCCTGACATCCACGCTGGGCTGAGAGAGATGAGCGCTATGATGGCACAGCAGACTCAATATCAGTCCAACATAAACATCCCAAAGGAAGCCAGATTGTGATTGGAGACCATCTGTAAGAGGAAGAGCTTGCAGCATTGAGGGCCATGTCGAACATCACTGAGACCCAGGTGGAGGAACTGAAGACAGAAAAAGAAGGCCATTTGTAAGAATGACATCAATAATCATGGAGTAGAACATCTTTCTAGGAACTGATAGAAGTGTATTGGGATTTCCCTACATTGTTGCAGCATGTACAGCTGATCTGAGAGTGTTACTGTACGTGACCTTATGGGCGGCAGTTAGCCTAGCGGTTAGACGGGCCGGCTAGCAATCGGAAGGTTCTGGATCGATCCCCGCCTCAGGAGAGAGCTGCATGTGTGCTGGTGACTGTAGGCTTCCTCCTGGCATCATATCTATGGTGCCTACCACTGCCGTTGTGCCCTTGAGCAAGGTACTTAACCCCTAATTGCTCCAGGGGCTGAGCCTGTGCCAAGAGTGTAAGGTTGAATGTAATAAATGACACTCCATGAACCACAAGTGTTGATTTCTGCTGTTATCCTCATCTGTATTGGCTGTTCTACCTATGGTTGCTATGAGCTGTTATGAATGGTTGCATAGCAACTATTGTGCATTTTGATCAAGTTTCAGCTAAGTGGACTAACACTGTCTTAGGCCATGTAGAGGCATTAATAAAGAAAGCTCTCTAAAACACACAATGTCTGTTCATCTTTGGATCACAGCATTGCACAATACATCATCATCTTATATATATATATATATAATATGTGGTGCAAACTGAAGCCCACAGTTTGGCTGGTTTACCTGGGGCTGATTCAGACCTAGGACACCAGGTGAATGAGCTCTGACAAGTCAACCAACCATAATAATAAGTCCAGTGGGTGTTGACCAAAGCAGTGGGAATTGAGACATGCATTCATGCAAACTCTCTGCTTCTTCACTGCCTTCAAAACAAGGGCATGACTACAACATTTCCCTGACCCCCACGTGATTCCTAATCTTAATGGCTGGGTATATTATGTTGCGTTCAAGGATGCTTCTCTCTCTGTTTCCTCAATAAAACGGAGGTGATGAGGACAAAGACTGAACTTCACAGCAGCAACAACAAAGCAATTACAATAAATCAATCAATTAAATTATTTTCCACTTACACAAATGTATCATTCTAAGTTGTGGGAACATAAATCATAGGAGCATTGTAATGTTATCTTATCACATACTGTGCAGTGCCTATAGATAGTCTAAACACTCTTTCTTAATGTTCACCTGCTCCTGTGAAGTGGTCGTATGTGGAGATGTCCAGTTTCCGGTTTTATTCCTCAAAGTCAAATGTACAGATAGATAGACACCATCTTATTTTAAGTGAACTATTACTTTGAGTCTTGATTAAGGCCTTTTTGTATTTCTCTTTCAATGAGGATTCGATTGTAAAGGAAATTGTGGGATGTGTTGGCCTAGGCAGATGTGTACCAGCCTAGTGATGTCACATATCTGCAGACATGAACCATCCTAAAGACTCTGTAAAGAGACACTCTGTGTTTCTAGTTACACATCTAATAAACATGATTTGTAATAAACTAAATGTCTTCTTGTTGTCACTGACCCCATCTTACCTTTATAACCACAGATTATCTGTTCAAAGACTATAATGATTTGCCTCTCTATTTCCCTCTCTTAGTTTCCTCAATAAATCAAAGTTGAAGAGTCCAAAGAGCAAACATCACAGCAGCAACAACAACAACTCACAATCATCACAGTCAGTCTGTCAGTTTGCTAATTAATCATGTTCAACTTTATTTGTTCATGTCACAGTAGAAGATGTTAAGAACCTTGACTTAACTCTTTTAAAAAACAGAGAAACAGGGGAAGTGTCTTTGTGAGGGAGAAATGCAACAGGGACTTAACAAACAAAGAGATTGAGACTGAACAATGTTTAAAATGATGTTAACAAACAAAGAGATTGAGACTGAACAATGTCTTCATCCTTTGTTTAAAAGTTGTTAATATGATGTTAGTAATGAATATGTTAATATTAATGATAGTATTATTATTGCTTTGTTGTTTTGAGGAAGTGGTGACTCACTCTGAAAGGTTTCCCCTGATTGCCAAGTTGAACAGGGTTCATCATCTGCACGTGTCACTGATATCTCCTGGTAATGGTTAAACAGGTGAACACACTGTATATAAAGGAGAGAATTACAAGGTAAAAACAACAGAGAAGAAAAGAGACATCCAGTTGAAGAATGAAGACACCTGTGGTTCTGCTGACGTTGCTGTGCTGCTGTCTGTCTGGGGCGCAGGTTCAGAGAGACACTGGAGATGGAGGCAGTGAGAATGACATCACTCAACAGGTTCTCTACAGAGAAGGAGACAGCAGAGTGAAGGACATTCAGACTGAGACACAGAGAACTGAACCTGCAGCCTCAACACTCTCCCAACAAACCTGCCAGCCTGACATCCACGCTGTGCTGAGAGAGATGAGCGCTATGATGGCAGAGCAGAGAGTCCAGATGAGACACACACAGGCAGAGATGAGAGACACACAGGACAGACTGAGAGCTGTGGAGGACAGACTGAGGGCCAGTGAGAGCCAGGTGGAGGAGCTGAAGACAAAGAATGAAGGTGAGAGCCAGGTAAAATGTATTGTGTGATAATTACTAATAAATGAGCTTATATACCCAAAATATAAAGTTAACTGTATTGTTTGTAAACAATTGTGTGGCTCTGTTAAGTCCTCAGATTCAGAGATGTGTCTATGAATCTGAGAGTGGTCATATTCTCCCCTGCCTCATCTAATGAAACAAGTAGCAGGCCAGACATTTGGCTGGAAAAAAAGAATAAAGAATTGCACCTTTATGTCAAAAGATATTTTCATTTGACCATCACAGTTTTTTTGTCTATGTTTGTATTACAGCCCAAGACACAACACTTGAGAGTCAGAGGAGAGAAAATGAAGGTATAGTTAGTGTGTTAAAAACACAATATATTTGACTTACCTTGGAAACCTGGTTTACAGTTTTGGTTGACTCAGGCCTATGCAATGTTTCTTTTCAGCACAAGCCATTGAGCTTACCTCCTTGAAAGCCAGGTCACACCACACTGACAGTCAAGTGGAGGAGCTGAGGAGGGGAAATGAAGGTAACATCAGAAAATATTCTTAACAGTATTTACAATCAGCGTCAGGTGACAAGCAGCTTATAAAACATTAATATATTGTACACCATTGATAAATTGATCATTTAAGCTTAGATGCTCACAGCCAACAAACTATCAACTGCAAATCTATAAAATATCTACTGTATTTATATATTTAGTAGATATAGATATTGATATACACACACACACACACACACACACACACACACACACACACACATATGCATGCATGCATCATGAACAAAAGGTAATTTGTCACTTTGTTTAATGTTTACTAGTTAACAAACTAAGTAGTAATGTTCAGTTTATAATCAGAACGTGGTCATCCAGTACAGACAGTTACCTCCACCACTGACAAAAGGTCTCATCTGTGTCTCTCAGTCAGCAAGGTGGCTTTCTCAGCCTCACTACTGGCTTCAGGAGGTGGAAACACAGGACCCTACAATGTCCAAACCCCTCTGGTCTTCAGACACGTCATCACAAACTCTGGCAATGCTTACAACTCAAACACAGGTATGGTACAGTACTCTAAAGTCAGACACGTGTAAAGAAATAAAAAACACATCTGTCCGAGATATTATCCATTCTATTTCTACCTCACAGTTTTGTCAACAATTATGTGTGTAGATCCACATACAGTCAGGGAGGCTCAGTTCAATACAATGGAGGAATGAGAAACTTCCTACTTCTTACTGTTTACTCATGTATTCATACAGCAACTTCCTACTTCTTACTGTTTACTCATGTATTCATGCAGCAATGGCTTTTACAACAGATTCAATGAATAAAACAGAAACAAATAAGTGCAGCTGGTCAACATGTTATCATCAATCATAAATATGTGTTGTATTTACAGGTTTCTTCACAGCACCAGTGAAGGGTGTTTACCAGTTCCAGTTTTACCTATATGGCCAAGGTCACAGTTCACATCCTACAGGCGGCGTCTTGGTCAAGAATGGACAGCCTGTAGTTATAGCTTATGAACACCAACCAACCGTTTGGGTAAACCCCTCTAATGGAGCCTCACTGCTGCTGGAGGTGGGAGATTTAGTCTTTGTGCAACTCTGGCAGAACGCATGGGTGCATGACAATCAAAACCACCACACCACCTTCAGTGGCCACCTGCTGTTCCCTATGTGAAGGGAAGCCCATTCAGTCATTTACTGTTGTTAGATCAGATTAGACTCAACTTTATTGTCATTAACAGAGTACAAATACAAAGACAACGAAACACAGTTTGGCATCTAACCAAATAGTGCAAATAGTGCAAAAACCATGAATGTATGTACAGTGCATGGTGGGACAGTATACAATATTTCAATATGTATAATTAAGTAATTAAGTAAATGAATATAAAGTCAGTATACGTGCAATGAATATGAATATAAAAAGTCAGTATATGAGCATGAATATCAATATGTACAGTAACTCAGTTACTCAGTCAGTGTTCCTGAGTTCTCTGTTTTCATCATGTATGTTGTAAGATAATACATCAACCTGAGTAAAGGACGTCGAAGTACATTAACGTGCATATTGGGTTATAAGTCATGTAAAATATCTGTGTAAAAATGTGTAATGTGTTCTATGTGTTTGTGTGTACTGTATGTTAACGATCTGATGTAAAGTGCCGTCTCAGATTGGGATTATGTTCATTTAAGACTGGCCATGTTTTCACCTGAACCCTGCCTTCAGCTCTACAGTAGCCAGGTAGAACATCACACTGACGTTCAATAGACTGGTGAAGTGGGACAAACAGTTCAAATCAATATGTTCAAACTGATTCATTCATATTGTACTGACCACTGATAGAAATGATAGAGAATGATGCAAGTATGACTACTGACATATTGAATAAAGATACTATAGGACAACAACAAGGGCTATTTTACTGAGAGCCAACGACAGCCTAACCCTAACTTGTTTAACAGACCTTCTGTAAATCAATCAATAAATAATTGTTTATTGTCATGCAGTCAACCTCAATTCAATTCAACAATGTCATTCAATTGTTGGAATTCAGTATTTCTTGCTCTAGGCCTAGTTTCAGCCATAGTCACTGGCCCTGGAGCAATTAGGGGTTTACATGCCTTGCTCAAGGGCACATGCAGCTCCCTCCTGAGGTGGGGATCGAACCAGCGACCTTCCGACTGCTAGCCAGCCTCTCTAACCTCTAGACTACCACCGCCCCCTGTAGCAGTAGTTCCACTGGAGGATGGTCAGTTACCTTCATGAGGACTGAGGTACTGGACATACCCATACATAGTAACAGGAGAATGTAGGCGACGTCCACACAGTTCATGTGGGAGCAGATTGTCAGTCTTTAGTGTGTGCTCCATTACCACGTATGTGCTATGGGCCATGTGAATAGCTCCCTCTGCTGGCGAAGTCTCTGTCATTACATTTAGGTTTGATCTACAATATTATGTGTTATTCTGGAACATACAAAGAACTATACAGTAGTCCCAGCACAGTTTAAATATGCAATAATACACATAGACAAGAGTTTACAAACACACACACACACACACACACGTGCGCATTTTTAGTGTGCGTAATTAATGTATCATAATGTTGATTGTTTGTATCATGTCTTTATCATGTAAACCCTGCCAATGTACAAAAGACAAGTCATCTTTAAAGCATTTTGAAGATAATTTCCTGAATGTCCTGAGAGTTATCATTTCTTTTTCCATTTAGGTCAACGGCAGACACTTACAGTATATAGCTGACTCACCCTTTTACCTTCAAGACAATCAGTGGTCAAATCACAAGACTACTAGCTCTGATGACGCTGCTGTCTGTCTGTCTGTCTGTCTGTCTGTCTGTCTGATTGTCTGTCTGTCTGTCTGTCTGTCTGTCTGAGCCACTGGTTCAGAGAGACACTGAAGGTCTAAGCAGTGTAAATTACATCAGTCATAAAGTTCTCTACAGTTGACAATATGAATGAAGATCAGGATGTGGA
This sequence comes from Nansenia antarctica, assembly GCF_963989245.1. Taxonomy (NCBI): domain Eukaryota; kingdom Metazoa; phylum Chordata; class Actinopteri; order Argentiniformes; family Microstomatidae; genus Nansenia; species Nansenia antarctica. The sequence continues at coordinate 7,497,019 of NC_137686.1, read as the reverse complement.
CACCAAGGGAACTGAACCTGCAGCCTCAACACTCTCCCAACAAACCTGCCAGCCTGACATCCACGCTGGGCTGAGAGAGATGAGCGCTATGATGGCACAGCAGACTCAATATCAGTCCAACATAAACATCCCAAAGGAAGCCAGATTGTGATTGGAGACCATCTGTAAGAGGAAGAGCTTGCAGCATTGAGGGCCATGTCGAACATCACTGAGACCAAGGTGGAGGAACTGAAGACAGAAAACGAAGGTCATTTGTAAGAATGATATCAATAAATACGGAGTAGAACATCTTTCTAGGAACTGATAGAAGTGTATTGGGATTTCCCTACATTGTTGCAGCATGTACAGCTGATCTGAGAGTGTTACTGTACGTGACCTTATGGGCGACAGTTAGCCTAGCGGTTAGACGGGCCGGCTAGCAATCGGAAGGTTCTGGATCGATCCCCGCCTCAGGAGAGAGCTGCATGTGTGCTGGTGACTGTAGGCTTCCTCCTGGCATCATATCTATGGTGCCTACCACTGCCGTTGTGCCCTTGAGCAAGGTACTTAACCCCTAATTGCTCCAGGGGCTGAGCCTGTGCCAAGAGTGTAAGGTTGAATGTAATAAATGACACTCCATGAACCACAAGTGTTGATTTCTGCTGTTATCCTCATCTGTATTGGCTGTTCTACCTATGGTTGCTATGAGCTGTTATGAATGGTTGCATAGCAACTATTGTGCATTTTGATCAAGTTTCAGCTAAGTGGACTAACACTGTCTTAGGCCATGTAGAGGCATTAATAAAGAAAGCTCTCTAACACACACAATGTCTGTTCATCTTTGGATCACAGCATTGCACAATACATCATCATCTTATATATATAATATGTGGTGCAAACTGAAGCCCACAGTTTGGCTGGTTTACCTGGGGCTGATTCAGACCTAGGACACCAGGTGAATGAGCTCTGACAAGTCAACCAACCATAATAATAAGTCCAGTGTGTGTTGACCAAAGCAGTGGGAACTGAGACATGCATTCATGCAAACTCTCTGCTTCTTCACTGCCTTCAAAACAAGGGCATGACTACAACATTTCCCTGACCCCCACGTGATTCCTAATCTTAATGGCTGGGTATATTATGGTGCGTTGAAGGATGCTTCTCTCTCTGTTTCCTCAATAAAACGGAGGTGATGAGGACAAAGACTGAACTTCACAGCAGCAACAACAAAGCACTTACAATAAATCAATCAATTAAATTATTTTCCACTTACACAAATGTATCATTCTAAGTTGTGGTTACATAAATCATAGTAGCGCTGTAATGCTATGTTATCACATACTGTGCAGTGCCTATAGATAGTCTAAACACTCTTTCTTAATGTTCACCTGCTCCTGTGAAGTGGTCGTATGTGGAGATGTCCAGTTTCCGGTTTTATTCCTCAAAGTCAAATGTACAGATGGATAGACACCATCTTATTTTAAGTGAACTATTACTTTGAGTCATGATTAATGCAGGTCTTTTTGTATTTCTCTTTCAATCTTACCTTTATAACCACAGATTATCTGTTCAAAGACTATAATCATTTGCCTCTCTATTTTCCTCTCTTAGTTTCCTCAATAAAACAAAGGTGAAGAGTCCAAAGAGCAAACATCACAGCAGCAACAACAACTCACAGTTATCACAGTCTGTCAGTTAATTAATTAATCATGTTAACCTTTATTTGTTCATTTCAGTATTGACTTAACTCTTTAAAAAAAAGTCCAGAGAAACAGGGGAAGTGTCTCTGTGAGGGAGCAATGCAACAGGGACTTAACAAACAAAGAGATTGAGACTGAACAACATCTTCATCTTTTGTTTAAAACAATGTTAATATTAATTATATTATTATTGCTATGAAGTGGTGACTCACTCCAAAAGGTTTTCCCTGATTGCCAAGTTGAACAGGGTTCATCATCTGCACGTGTCACTGATATCATCTCATCTGTGTCTCTCAGTCAGCAAGGTGGCTTTCTCAGCCTCACTGCTGGCTTCAGGTTCTGGAAACACAGGACCCTACAATGTCCAAACCCCTCTGGTCTTCAGACACGTCTTCACAAACACTGGCAATGCTTACAACCCAAATACAGGTACTGTATGGAACGCTGCTGACACTTCTGAAGTAGTGTAGGCTATACAGTTTTAGTTACTGATTCAACAATGTAGGCTAAACATAATCAGACAATGACTTCAGCTTGAGTTATGTTATGTTATGTTATGTTACTTTAATTTTATTTATAATGCGCCCCCCATCCAACTTTTACATCGGCCCGGGGCACAGCCCGGGTAAAGGAACAGATAAAGACAAGGACAAGGACAAGGAACACAGAAAGCAAACAGACACAGACGACTTAAACGAACATCTCAAGGGATACAATTCACAACAAATAGGAAGTAGACTTAGGGAACATCATTGACGAAGAGGTGGGATTTTAACTTGGCTCTAAAGGAGTCCAGAGTGGGGGCAGACTTGATGGCGGAAGGGAGCGCGTTCCACAGGGTCGGTGCTATCACCGCAAAGGCACGGTCACCCTTCCTCTTGAGGTTGGTGCGGGGGACCCTCAGGCTGAGTTGGGCGTCGGACCTGAGCCTGGGCCTTGAGGTGGAAGACAGGTCCAGGAGGTCCTTGATGTAGGGTGGGGCGAGACTGTTGAGAGCTTTGTAGACAAAGGTGCAGATCTTGAACTTCACTCTCTTCTTTACTGGGAGCCAGTGAATTAATTAATCCTAGATTTATATTTCTTTATTACCAAAAATACAAATCCATCATTAGGCTAACCATCATCAGACATGATGAAGGGAAGATTTTGCACAAATGATGTCAGGAGTCTATGCAAGGACTAAATAATGTGATCAGGTTGATTGTTAATGTTAGAAAGATCTTGAAAATGTAATGCAAAACTCATGTGTTGAATGTTGTTCGGCCCTCAAATACAGGTTTCTTCACAGCACCAGTAAAAGGTGTCTACCAGTTCCAGTTGAATGTCTATGGTCGTGGTCACAGTGCACAGCCCAATAGTGCTGTCTTGGTTAAAAATTGACAGAATGTATTGATGACTTGGAATCACCAACCTTCTCATTTTGGGGGTACCTCCAATGGTGTCTCATTGCTGCTAGAGACGGGAGAAGTGGTCTATGTAGGACTCTGGACAAACTCATGGGTGTATGACGATGGAGCCCACTACACTACCTTCAGTGGCCACCTTCTTTTCTCCATGTAAAAAGGACAAGAACGCCAGCATATTATTTTCCAATGCTTATTGTTATCTGTGTTGTGACGTGTGTAGTAATGACTCAGACTGTTATCTTTTGGACAAAATAGGTCTACTACTTATGCTCATATCTCCAGGTGTCTGGAGAAATATTGCACATTTACTGTTGTATACAAATTATAATAAAGGCCTAAAGAAACAAATAAACGGTCCATGACACAAGACTGCTGGCTATTATTTGCGCTACGATTGTCTAAATAATAGTATGTCATAGTATTACTCTGTGGTAAAGGAATATGACTGGGGGCAGTCTAGTATGAATGCTTATGAATGACTGTCCAGGAGCCAGTGAAGTGTCCTTGTTGGAGCTCTGGTATGGAATGCGGCCCATATTTTGAATGACTGTCCAGAGCAGAGTGAAGTGTCCTTGGTGGAGCTCCGGTATGGAACGCGGCCCATGTTTTGTTTATGTCTACGTCACCGCCCCCTTCACAAGCTGTCAAATTCAAGATGGCTACCGGGGACAGCAACAACAGGCCGCCTTGCTTAAATTTCTCCGCTCCGGGGCCTTTGGGGAACGTTCAACCCAGCAACAGTGCTTATTCCACGCCTTCCTCCAACGGGGGTAACGTCGGCGGCACGGCGGGAGGGGCACAGGGGGTGGCGAGGCGTCCCAACCCGCAGCCGGGGCCTGGTGGCAACGGCGAAAGCCTCGGTGTCGTAGTGGGACCTCAGCCCGCCGCGCAGAACTCTGCCCAGCGGGTAGGTGATTGACTGTGTGTCCCCTTGTCTAAATGTAAGGGGTCTCCTATGGTTGTCTAGTGGTGATGTTAGGACTGACTGTGTGTACCCTTGTCTAAATGTAAGGGGTATCCTATGGTTGTCTAGTGGTGATGTTAGGATTGACTGTGTGTACCCTTGTCTAAATGTAAGAGGTCTCCTATGGTTGTCTAGTGGTGATGTTAGGATTGACTGTGTGTACCCTTGTCTAAATGTAAGGGGTCTCCTATGGTTGTCTAGTGGTGATGTTAGGATTGACTGTGTGTACCCTTGTCTAAATGTAAGGGGTATCCTATGGTTGTCGTGGTGATGTTAGGATTGACTGTGTGTACGTACCCTTGTCTAAATGTAAGGGGTCTCCTATGGTTGTCTAGTGGTGATGTTAGGATTGACTGTGTGTACCCTTGTCTAAATGTAAGAGGTCTCCTATGGTTGTCTAGTGGTGATGTTAGGATTGACTGTGTGTACCCTTGTCTAAATGTAAGGGGTATCCTATGGTTGTCTAGTGGTGATGTTAGGATTGACTGTGTGTACCCTTGTCTAAATGTAAGAGGTCTCCTATGGTTGTCTAGTGGTGATGTTAGGATTGACTGTGTGTACCCTTGTCTAAATGTAAGGGGTATCCTATGGTTGTCTAGTGGTGATGTTAGGATTGACTGTGTGTACCCTTGTCTAAATGTAAGAGGTCTCCTATGGTTGTCTAGTGGTGATGTTAGGATTGACTGTGTGTACCCTTGTCTAAATGTAAGGGGTATCCTATGGTTGTCGTGGTGATGTTAGGATTGAATGTGTGTACCCTTGTCTAAATGTAAGGGGTCTCCTATGGTTGTCTAGTGGTGATGTTAGGACTGTGTCTACCCTTGTCTAAATGTAAGGGGTCTCCTATGGTTGTCTAGTGGTGATGTTAGGACTGACTGTGTGTACCCTTGTCTAAATGTAAGGGGTCTCCTATGGTTGTCTAGTGGTGATGTTAGGATTGACTGTGTGTACCCTTGTCTAAATGTAAGGGGTCTCCTATGGTTGTCTAGTGGTGATGTTAGGATTGACTGTGTGTACCCTTGTCTAAATGTAAAGGGTCTCCTATGGTTGTCTAGTGGTGATGTTAGGACTGACTGTGTGTACCCTTGTCTAAATGTAAGGGGTATCCTATGGTTGTCTAGTGGTGATGTTAGGACTGACTGTGTGTACCCTTGTCTAAATGTAAGGGGTATCCTATGGTTGTCTAGTGGTGATGTTAGGACTGACTGTGTGTACCCTTGTCTAAATGTAAGGGGTATCCTATGGTTGTCTAGTGGTGATGTTAGGATTGACTGTGTGTACCCTTGTCTATTTTTTAAAATAGGGCAGAAATAACAAGCATGTTTTCCTTGGGGAAAAACGTTATTTGTGTTGCTATTGCACACATTCATTCATTCACATTCAAACTAGACACCACAGTCAGTATTTTTTTATTTATTTTTTTAATGAAAAAAAAGCTTATCAATTGATCGTTAATTCTTGCGATTATCGAAAAAGAAATTTTGATCGTTTGCCCAGCCCTACTGACTATATTCAATTATAATTATGTTATAAATTGATATGGATATTAGATTATAAATACTCTGGCTGTTTTGTTTACCTTTTGGTTGACAGCAAAAGGGAGAGAGGAGGATAGGGAGTAATAGAAGGAGAGAGAGCTGCATGGTGTCGGCTCGGCACACCAGAGAGAGAGAGAGAGCAAGAACCAGGTGAGAAAGTGGACAGGTAGTCAAGACCACATAAGTAAGTAGCCTTGAGAACCGATGGTTCTGGAGCCTAATGGCCCATAGGGCAGGATCCTATCTCCTGTTTCCGTAGCGTGAGGCGGCTTAATGTACAAGTACACCCCTGGACATGACGCTGGTATGAGGCAGGGTCTTACCCCCTGGGGGGGGGGGTCCATGCCACCCCCCCAAGGCAGCAAACCTAGGGGAAACACTGGGTCTCCTATGGTTGTCTAGTGGTGATGTTAGGACTGACTGTGTCTACCCTTGTCTAAATGTAAGGGGTCTCCTATGGTTGTCTAGTGGTGATGTTAGGATTGACTGTGTGTACCCTTGTCTAACTGTAAGGGGTATCCTATGGTTGTCTAGTGCAGGGCTCTACGCTAACCTTTTTCACTAGGAGCACATGTGCTCCTAAATGAAAAATGTTAGGGGCACACAAAGAAATTTAGGAGCACAGTGAAAAATGTAATTATAACACATTTTTATTAGTGATTTTGCAATTTTTGCACCAAAATCACACATTGGCCCATGCCTACAGCCCTACTAGACGCAGAGTTGATGGCATTGTATTATGGTAACTAGCTGTGTCAAGTTCTCCTGGTTAGCAGCATGTTCATTCATTCATCCATGTCATGCCTGTCAGCTAGCAGCTAGCAGCCCAGCCAGGCTTTAGGGCTAGGTCTGTCAGCTAGCAGCCCAGCCAGGCCATGCAGAGGTCTGTCTCCATGCTGCCCACCTCCCTGCTGCTGGGTCAGGCTACATCAGTCACACACGGTGGCCAGACAACTCCACATCTAGGGGTATTAAACTACCCCACATCCAGATGACCAGTCCCCAGCCCCATGCTGCCCGGGGTGGTGACATGTGGAGGTGGCCAGCCCAGCACGGTGCCTCTGCGGCGGCTAGCTGTTAGCACACCACCATCCCCGGGGGTCCCACCTCTCTGCCACACTCAAGTACAACATGTTGCATTTTCATGCCATTAGGCAACTTGCTTCCTAGGGTTTCCTAGGATTAGAGATGCATTTGGACTTCTGGAGTACCTCCACTACTTTCAATGGGTTCTGAAGGTCTGAGAGCTTTCTACTTTCTACCCTGGGTAGTTAACCCTGGTTGTAACCTTGGGTTCAAATCTGGAGTGTGTGGGACCAAATCTGTAGATGTGGTGAGCTAATGAAGCTAATGAAGCTTGAGATGAGAAAAGGGCGCTTGTCTCTTTAAGGCCCAGGAGGGAGTTAGCGATTAGCGATGTTAGCTTAGCGCCAGTTTAACAGAAGTAACTTCACTTTTAACATGACTTCCCGTGGTCGTAGCGGGCTGGCTGACGGCTTAAAATGTGGCCACACGGTTCGCGCAGATTTATTTTTAGAATAAAAAATAAATAAATAATCGGTACTCGCACGTGTGCTCGTGAATTTATTTCTCTAGTCGCACAGATGTATTTTTAGTCGCAAATGCGAGTGAAATGGTCGCACTGTAGAGCCCTAGTGGTGATGTTAGGATTGACTGTGTCTACCCTTGTCTAAATGTAAGGGGTCTCCTATGGTCTCCTATGGTTGTCTAGTAGGGATGCTCCGATTTATCGGCCACCGATTTAAATCGGCCGATTTCACTCCAAATGACTCGATCGGTGATCGGCAAAAATGGCCGATCGCAAAAACCGATTTATTTATTTTTCCTGGGGATGACAGATAACTGAACAGAAAACATAGGAGGACGTAACAGTATGTAAACCATGAAGGCCACGTTTATGATGTCTTTTATACAGCCATATCGACTGACTTGGGCTTCAGGCCCTAACTGGGTGATAGGCCAGACCTTTACTATGCCATAAAAATGGGTCTGCGTTTGCTTGGTGCCTAATGGATCAAAACTTTTGTCTAAAAAGCAAAAAATATGTAGGCTATCCAGTCAGTAGGCCTACAGTTATGTATTTTTTTTAAAAATCGGTATCGGTATCGGTATCGGTTGATCTTGAGGAAAAAAATCGGTGATCGGTATCGGCCCCAAAAATCCAGATCGGAGCATCCCTATTGTCTAGTGGTGATGTTAGGATTGACTGTGTGTACCCTTGTCTAAATGTAAGGGGTCTCCTATGGTTGTCTAGTGGTGATGTTAGGACTGACTGTGTGTACCCTTGTCTAAATGTAAGGGGTATCCTATGGTTGTCTAGTGGTGATGTTAGGACTGACTGTGTGTACCCTTGTCAACATGCAGCAGGCTACCGCAGCGTCCAACGCGTCCTCCTCCTCCTCCGCGGCGGCCGCGCCGGCGTCCCACTCCGCGCTGTCCGCCGCCCCGGCTTCCGCAGCTGTTCTGGTCTACCGCGAGCCGGTGTACAACTGGCAGGCGACGAAAAGCACCGTGAAGGAGAGGTTCGCTTTCCTCTTCAACAACGAGGTGCTCAGTGACGTTCATTTTCTGGTCGGCAAAGGGATGGGGGTACAACGGATACCCGCGCATAGGTACCGTACGATTAACTCTTGACTGATTCTATGTGTGTGTGTCCGTTTGTTTTATCCGATGTTCATCACATCCCCCCTGGCCTGGCGCGACAGAGTTGTCAAGTGGGAGATGATCAATGACGGAAATCTGTTTTTTTTTGGGCTTATTTTTGGTTAGGTTCGTTCTCGCAGTGGGCAGTGCGGTCTTCGATGCCATGTTCAATGGGGGTATGGCGACCACCTCAACAGAAATCGAGCTGCCAGATGTTGAGCCTGCTGCCTTCCTGGCTCTGCTGAAGTAAGACTTCTCACGACCGGTCTGTCCAAATGTTATTCTGTCACACATGTGCATTTGGACATCACTTTGGTCAGTGTGACCAGCTCTCTTGCAGCCTTTCCCCATGAGTCAGATTAGGACCTCTGTAGGATTTTTGACCATAAAGTCCAACATGAACAAGAGCTAACTGTACTATGATAGGCTAGATAACTGTACAAGGTTAATCATATGCTTAGTTCACCCCTGCCGCCTACCGTGAAGCATGCATATGAACCCATTGTTGTTGATGATCTGGGGACGGTTGCATAAAGAAACCCAGTGTTAGACTTAGATCTCACTTTAAGTCAGTCTTGCTATAGACTCGAACAATGTTCCTGTTGCATAAAGCTCACCTATGAGTGACTAAGGTAAGACTGACTTAGGATAGCCTGTCACGCAATGCATTCTAGGTAAAAATAAGACACTTGACAGAAAACCAAAAAACCACGGCGGCCAAAACAGCTAGGCTACACCTAGCTCCACCTAGCGGCGGAAGATCGGAGCGATAAACTCCCTTTTCTTCTGCTAAAAACGTATGTACATTGGAGGAATATAATGTGGAGAAAAGTATACTGCTTAGCAGTTTGAACCAGTGAAGTTGTTAATGCAACTGGCCCCTGATCTCTTCCCCCACAACCCCGGCTCCAGGTTCCTCTACTCAGATGACGTCCAGATAGGGCCTGAGACGGTGATGACCACCCTCTACACGGCCAAGAAGTACGCAGTGCCAGCCCTGGAGGCTCACTGTGTGGAGTTCCTGAAGAAGAACCTGCGGGCAGACAACGCCTTCATGCTGCTCACACAGGTCAGCTAGGGCCACGCTGTCTGGGGAGGAAGTCAGAACAGGATTCTTGTCGGCGCGAGTGTCGTTATTGACGGTGACGCGTACTGTTATTTTCTCTGATGTGTGTGTGTGTGTGTGTGTGTGTGTGTGCGTGTGTGTGTGTGTGTGTGCGTGTGTGTGTGTGTGTGTTTCAGGCCCGACTGTTCGATGAGCCCCAGCTTGCCAGCCTGTGCCTAGAGAACATCGATAAGAACACTGGAGACGCTCTCGCTGCGGAGGGCTTCACAGACATAGACCTGGGTATTGTAGTTTACTTTGGATTTTGTAGTTCACTTGGATGCATTGGAAGGCACATATATATATATATATATTGTGTGTGCGCGTAAGCGTGAGCGTGAGAGTGTCTAACAAGTCGCCCACTGAGGGACCGTTCAGACTTTTATTCTGAAAAGTGTCAATAAATCTCAGCGTTGTTGGAAATCGATGACACGCTCGCTAGTCGAGCCGAAGCAACGCAACGGATTCGGTGAGTAATCCCCACTGCTACCTAGTTAGTGTAGGGCAGTGGGGATTACTCACCGAAACCCATCGCGATTGCAACGTTTCAGCTCGACTAGCGAGCGGGACGAGATTTATCGACACTTCAGAACAAAAGTCTGAAACATTTTTCCGTCAAGTTGGAGACTTGTTCCCGTTTGTTCCTGCTTTCACCAGCGGCTGTCGCGTAGCTTCTAATACGGTGTAAACTCCCCTTCCCCTCCTCATCCGTCCCTCGTGCGTCCCTGCAAACCAAGTGAGAAGGGTAGGACATTGCGGGTGGGGTAGCGTGCACGGCAGGACTGCGAACCCAGGCCAGGGGGAGTCCGGTGCAGGTCCCACGTTAGCGTGCCTCCACTCACAAGGGGCACGAGGGGCGCTAAAACAATGTTGTTACGTAATATTGTATTTTATCTTTACCTGTTCTTTTTACTATTTTCCCCTGCTTTTATATTCATTCTATGCTTGTGTATGTTTTTATATATGTTTTTATATTCACTTTATGTTCACTTTTTCCTGTTGTAAAGCACTTTGAGCTGCATTTCTTGTATGGAAGGTGCTGTATGAATAAAGCTTTACTTACTTACTTCCTCGTCCGCCCCTCGCCCAGACACGTTGGTGGCGGTGTTGGAGCGGGACACCCTGGGCGTGCGGGAGGTGCGTCTGTTTGTGGCTGCGGTGCGCTGGGCGGACGCCGAGACCCACAGGCAGCAGCTGCAGCCCACCCCGGAGAACAAGCGCCGGGTCCTGGGCAAGGCCCTCGTCCTCATCCGCTTCCCCCTCATGACCATCGAGGAGTTCGCCGCAGGTGACGCGCGTTATGCTGTACACACACGCACGCACGCACGCACACACACACACACACACACAAGCACACAGAGACAGAGACAGACACACACAGAGACAGACACACACACACACACACAGACACACACACACAAACACACACACCCCCACACACACACACACACAGGCAGACAGAAATCTCATTCTCTTTCTTCATCCTCTTCCTTCCCTCTCTGTTCCATGAAATCTCTCTTCTTTATATCTCCCCCCTTCCTCTCTCTCTCTCTCTCTCTCTCTCTCTCTCTCTCTCTCTCTCTCTCTCTCTCCCCCTCCTTCTCTCTCTGTTTCACATGCTGACGTATTCCTATTACGTGTGTATGGCTCATCATTCCCTCCCTCCGTCTTCCCCAGGCCCGGCCCAGTCCAGTATCCTGACAGACAGGGAGGTGGTGAGTCTGTTCCTCCACTTCACGGTGAACCCCAAGCCCCGCGTGGACTTCATCGACCGGCCCCGCTGCTGCCTCCGCGGGAAGGAATGCAGTATTACACGCTTCGGCCAGGTGGAGAGTCGCTGGGGCTACAGTGGCACCAGCGACCGCATACGGTGAGAACACACACACACACACACACACACAAACGAACGGACGCACCTCGCATACTGTAACATGTACATGACATTCCTGTAAAAATACTGATGTTATTCTGGACCTCACGGATATTGCCTGACCCTTCCGGGCCTCTCCTCCTCCTCCTCCCCCCCCCTTCTCCTCCTCCTCCCCCCCCACTTCTCCTCCTCCCCCCCCCCTTCTCCTCCTCCTCCCCCCCCCCCCCTTCTCCTCCTCCTCCTCCTCCTCTCCCAGGTTCTCAGTGAACAGGAGGATATTCGTGGTAGGGTTCGGCCTCTACGGCTCCATACACGGTCCCACAGACTACCAAGTCAACATCCAGGTAACGGCCCCGTTCCCGTTGAAAAACAAAACCCTCTTTTTTCAGATCTCGAGCAGCGTCTTGACATTTACTGGCTTTCTCGGACACGTAACCAAACACTGTCCCATCGTACGCTAACGTGTCGGTAATGCTAACGTTGTGTTCCTGTGGTGTTCCTGTGGTGTTCCTGTGGTGTTCCTGTGGTGTTCCTGTGGCCTGTAGATCATCCACACAGACAGCAACACGGTGCTGGGGCAGAACGACACCGGCTTCAGCTGTGACGGGTTAGCCAACACCTTCAGAGTCATGTTCAAAGAGCCGGTGGAGATCCTCCCCAACGTCAACTACACTGCCTGCGCTACACTTAAGGTAGGCTAGAGCATCCACGTATACATATATGTACGCTACACTTAAGGTAGGCTATAGCATCCACGTATACATAAGGTACTGTATATACGCTACACTTAAGGTACACTATAGCACGGACGTATACACAAGATGTGCTTTAAGTGCACATCCAAATTTACATCCAAATCAGGTCTAGAAATTAGAAAATAGAAATTCCTACACTGTTCACCTGTTGTAGATACCCTCTCATTAAAGCTGAAAGTCTGCACTTAAAGCACATCTTGATTGTGACAGAGCCAAAATGATGAACATGTGTCGATGTCCATATATATATATATAGTGTGTCCTAACTTCCCACTGGTACTGTATAAACATATACATATTAATTTAGGTTTGAATCTTGAATCTCTCTCTTCTTCCTCCTTCCATCCTCATCCTCCCTCTCTCTGTCTCCTCCCTCTCGTCCATCCTTCCCCAGGGTCCAGACTCCCACTACGGGACGAAGGGCATGCGCAAGGTGACCCACGAGTCGTCCTCCACGGGCACCAAGACCTGCTTCACCTTCTGCTACGCCGCGGGCAACAACAACGGCACCTCCGTGGAGGACGGACAGATCCCCGAGGTCATCTTCTACACATAGTGACCTTTTGACCTTTCACCTCGCCCCGTCGGCTTCTCACCTTTACGACCCACGAGGAGGTGGCTGGGCTGGGGGGGGGGGGCTGGGGGGGAGTGGGGGACTGGGCCAATCTCAAACGATACCCTCGGCGTTCTCTGTGTAGTTCACCACTGTCGGCCGCATGTGAAGACACATGGCTCTCGGGGGGGGGGGGGGGGGAGGGAGGGGGGAGGGTGTTCTACATGGGGAATTAGGGTGTTGTTTGAGACACAGTCTTCTCTCTTTGTGTCTCTTTACCTTTCTCAGTCCCCTTCCGTGTCCCACTGGTCATGGAGAGAAGCTTGATATTGAGGGGGAGTGATACCTGCCTGTTTCAGCATGACGACGGTGACGACGACGACAACAACAACAACTACTACTACTAACTCTTGTTCTGAGAGAGAGAGAAAGGGAGAGAGGGGACTGGGCTTTAATAACGTGGCTCTTGGGGTTAGACCTCAGCAAGGACCGTGAGAGTGTCTTAAACTGGACGCAGCGGTGGACTGTTATTCAGGGGAAAGTGGTGATCTGGTGAAAGGGGAAACAAGTCGGCAGCCGATTTAATGTTCTGATTTTTCTTCAAGTTCTTATGTTCTTATGGTTCTTATGGTTCTCTCCAAGGTTGAAACGGATTTCTGTGTTTCAAAATAAAAGTCAGAACATTTTGATTGGTTGCTGACTTCTTGCCCCTTTCACCAGACCTGCCTGTAGCCAACAGCATCAGAGTGAGTGAGAGAGAGGTGCATCTAACCACGGGAGTATTCCATCAACGTCGTTAAAGCCCGGTACACACATAAAGATAATCTGGCCGATTTTGGCCCGATTTCCCCCCCTTCCGACCATGGACAGCAAACGCCCGATTATCGGAAGGCTCTAAAGATTATCCTACAAGGTTATCCTGTGGTGTGAGGTGTGTTAAGAGTCAATTTCTCCCGACAATCTGCTCGGAAAATGGTCGTGGCCGCCGATCGTAAATATTAAATGTGTTCAATATTTACGATCAAAAGTCCTCTTGTGTGTCGTAGGATGTGTGTGTGTGCTGTATTGGGAATATCGGAGCACACCACACACAATACCATCCAAACTGTTCAATCCATGATTTTTGATGTGTGGGGTCTCAGATAAAAGAAATCTGTTAAGTTTTAGAACATCTTTATGCGTGTACCAGGCTTAAAGGAAAACCCAGGCTTATTTGAATCAAATTTCACGAGACTTTATCGAAAAACAAGCCTGGATTTCCCTTTAGCGATGTCGATGGAACACCCCCCAGTATGTGTATGTATGTACAGACTGTTATATTCTCATCAGGTCGGTCCACATAGGAGCCTTCTCATTGGCCAGAGCTGATCACTGATCAGTGACTCACTCACGCCCCCCAGTTCCAACACGAACCCGAGCTCCTTACTGGCAGGTTCTAGATCTGAAAGGATTGTACACAGCCTATGTGGGCATGGTGGGTTTATTATTATTATTATTGTTATTATTATTATTACCATGTCGCCTGTATAGTACATATCCGATACTTTCAGATCTACTGTATTCAAGTACTTAGTAAATGTGGATAAATGGAATCCTGCACTCGGACCTTCTGGTTCTGGTTCTGACATTGGACCGACACTAACTCTTCTTTCGGCTACGTTTCGTCTTTACAAGCTCGTCTTAAATATTTTTTCCTTCACAACAGAGGTTTATGGGTTGTATATTATATCATACTGACATTTATTAACATTGTTGATGTAGTTTGAAATTCATGATGGATTAAAAAAACAAACGTGTTGAAGCATTTGTGGAGGTGTTTTCTGTGGTCGGTTTCATATTTGTGTCAGATGGGGGAAACGCAAAGGCTTCATTCAAAATCGTTTAGGATCGCTTTTCTCCTGAACAAAAAAGGCAGGAAATATTCCTGTATCTTCTTATTCAGTTATGCAAAGGTTCTGGGTGATTTCGAACATTAATTCAGTGTGACGAAATCAGACTGTCAAAAACCAGTCACATCCAATGAAGTTGACATTCAGCAAAACGTGACACGCGATATTCAACAGTTCTTGACGAGAATGACACTGAAACTAAACTAGCTGTGGGAGGGGAAAAAAGAAGACGAATTGACCTTCGCTTCTGTGAAAATGTGAGAATATTATTGACGGCACAAAATAAACATCCAAATTCAGGAGGTCCCTATTTCAGAGTGTCCCGTGTCCCTAACACACAACTTGGGGCGGCTGTGGCTCAGGAGGTGGAGCCGGCATCTAATGATCGCAAGGTCGGCAGATCGGTGGTTCGAACCCCGGCTGGCCACATGTCTAGGTGTCCTTGGGCAAGACACTGAATCCCAAATTGCTCCCAATGAGCAGGCCTGGCGCCTTGCATGGTAGCTTGTGCCGCCATTGGTGTGTGAATGTGTGTGTGAATGGGTGAATGAGAGGCCGTTGTAAAGCGCTTTGGAATAAGGCGCTATATCAGTCAGTCCATTTTACAACTTGAGCATATGAGTCTAGACAAACCAACAACAAATAAAAAACGTCTTTGCTATATTTCTTTTTATTGTGATTGACACATTACCTGTGGGTTTCATTTCACCCGGTTCCGTACAGGTGAGTGCGGCTGCGCTCACAGCGCACCGCTCGGCCGCTTCCCCCACTCTGACCGTGGAAGGACGGTGGGAATGTGTGTGTGTGTGGGGGGGGGGGGGGGGGAGCAAGGAAAGAAAACGGGAGTAAAAACAACTATCTCATTCCAACTCAACTCCTAGCCCTTTAAATCACGGTATACGTCATATAGATCTGAAAAGATTAACGTCGAGATAGTAAGCCCAAAAAACTGGTCACATCTTTGGTCACATCTCCACACCTTTCGTAGGCTAAGTCGTGGAATGTTCCCTATCTTGTATACCTATCCCAATAGTTTTCAGTGCCTAGGGAGTGCCGCGGGGAGGGGTAGGGGGGGCTTAGCGGCCTTTTTTAGGGGATAAATCAACTCCGGGTACGAAGTTTTTACAGCTTGTCCAGGAAGTTGTCGACGGCGGGGACCCCCTCCTTCAGGCCCTTGCGCTTCCTGGTTTCGGCCACGACCCCGAAGGGCTTGGAGGCGGGGTCCCGGGGGTCCCCCTGCAGCACCTGCCAGTGGTCGAACACACACTGGGGGAAGGCCTGGCCTCCCGTGTGAGAACGCAGGTCTGCTGTGAACCCTGGGAAGACAGGGGGGGGGGGGGGGGGGGAGGAGAGAGAGAGAGGGGGGGAGAGGAGAGAGAGAGAGGAGAGAGGGTAAGAGGAGAGAGGGTAAGAGGAGAGAGGGGTAGAGGAGAGAGAGGGGGGGGGAAGAGGAGAGAGAGAGAGGGTAAAAAACTGTTAAAAAAATCTGAAACACTCCTGTTGTGTGAGAGAGAGAGAAAGAGAGAGAGAGAGGGGGGGGGTAAGGGGTCAGAAGGAAGGAGAAGTCTTGAACAAATGTTTTTTTGGTTGACAGGCACACAGAGAGGTACACACTTATGTTTAGAACTTAAAATAGTTATTGATAAACATGCACCTCTAAAGACATTTAGGGCCGGTTTCACAGACAAGGCTTAAGCCTAATCCTAGACTAAAAAACATCTTCAATGGAGATTTTACATTGAAAGTGTGATTTAGTCCAGGACTAGGCTTAAGCCTTGTCTCTGAAACCGGCCCTTAGGGTTAAAGGCAGGCATCTACCCTGGATCAGTACTGAACTATTCAATCTTTTTAAACAGAGAGATAAAGCCTGGGCCAAACATCGTTTGTCAAATGATCCTGCTGACTGGGATATGTATAAAGGTTTGAGGAACTCTTGCAAAACTAAAACGCGTAACGCAAAATCCAGTTACTTCCGTGATAGTCTTTCTCAAGACTTTAATAACCCTCGACAATTTTGGAAACAGTTGAACCGAGCTCTCAATAAAACTAACAAAGGCCTCATATCTCAAATAAAAATTAACGTTGATATAATTTCTGACCCCCTACATATTTCACAGGCCTTTAACCAACATTTTACTTCTATCGGTGATGTTATAAATACTAAATACTCGGATCTTGCAGATTCCTCAAACCCCACAACACATAGGCCTACTACTACTTTCTCCTTTAATAAAATCATGCCTATGGATGTTTATAATGCAATCTTTGATTTCAAAGGTGGTGGTGCTGGTCCAGACGGTATTGAAGATACATTTGTTAAACTAGCAGCACATGTGTTAATGTATCCTCTTGCAGATTTATTTAATTGGTCAATTTCTACCTGCTCAATTCCCTCAATGTGGAAATGTGCCCGTGTTACCCCTATTTTCAAGAATGGAAATGTAACTGACATGAATAATTATCGCCCAATTTCAATTATTTGTTTCACTGCAAAAGTTTTTGAGAAACTGATTTACAATCAACTGTCTCACTACCTTAATTTATTTGATATTCTTTCACCATTTCAATCTGGGTTTAGACCCAACTTCTCAACTACCTCTGCTCTCCTCAAGTTTACTAGTGATGTTTTCTCATCCTGTGACAAAGACCAACTGACTGGTGCCATCTTCATCGATCTATCTAAAGCTTTTGATTTGATTGATCATTATCTTCTTCTTGATAAGTTGTACTCCATTGGTTTTTCTCAGAAGGCTCTTTTTTGGTTTAATGCATATTTGCATAATCGCCGTCAATATGTTTCTTTACAGGGTTCTCAGTCCGATTACTTAATTGTGGACAAGGGTATTCCTCAGGGTTCTACTCTGGGACCACTCCTCTTTTCTATATTTATTAATGATCTCCCTAAGTCTTGTTCTAACTCTGATATTCATCTTTATGCAGACGATACGGTTATCTATACTTCTCACAGAGATCTAACACAAATTCAAAGCTCCTTGCAATCAGATTTTGCATCTGTTCAGAACTGGTTCTTTAATAATAACCTTGTTCTGAATATGAACAAATCCTGTTGTATGGTGTTTGGTGCACATTATCGGCGTCCCCATCTCTTAGATTTAAATATTGTTTATAATGATGGTTCACCCCTAGAAAATGCTAAATTATTTAAATATCTTGGTCTCTGGGTTGACCCTGAACTCTGTTTCAAGCCACATATTGATAATCTTGTTAAAAAAGCCTATGGTTGCCTTGGTTCTTTATATCGTTCTATTGATTGCTTTACTTTTGAAATCAGGAAAAGATTAGTTTCTCAGCTTATTTGACCAATTATTGATTATGCTGATATTGTGTACCAGGGTACCTCTGAAACCTGTCTTCGTCCCCTAAATGTCTTGTTCAACTCCCTCTGTCGTTTTGTTCTCAGATGTCATTATTTTACACACCACTGTCTAATGTATGATTCACTCAACTGGTTTTCACTTGAAGACAGAAGGCAATCTCATTGGTTACAATTTATTTATAAATGTATTTACTTTATATATAAATATCCCATGTATTTAAAAGTTTACTTGGTCCCCCGTAGTTCTCCCTATCCACTCAGACAACATCAAAACCTCTTTTTCTGTGTTCCCAGATACCGAAAAAAATTAGGTCGTAAATCATTTGCCTACAAGGCCCCTAGTGACTGGAACAATCTCCCTTCCCCTTTAAGGTCCCTCACATCCTTTCAATCCTTTAAATCATCTTTACTTTCCTATTTAAAAAAGCCCTGCTCATGTTATTAATTATGTGGGGGGTTTGGACCGGCTAGTTTTCAGGTTGTTTGTATTTGTATTTTCCTTTAATGTGCTTTCTGTTGTTGCCAAATTCGATTACTTGCTGATGTCTTCTGATAATTATATTATGTATGTATCTGACTGTTGCATCTATATATTGCGGTTGGGTTGTAGTGGTGGGTTGTGGAGTGATGACGGGCTGTGTGTGTGAGTGTGTGTGTAGGTGCTTTGTATTGTTATTTGTTATGTGTTACTATTATGTTTGTATCGTCATGTGAGGACCCCCTCGAAAATGAGAAGATTCTTCTCAAGGGGCTTACCTTAAATAAACAATCTCAATCAACACACGCATGCACTCACTCACTCCCTCACTCACTCACTCACTCCTTCCCTCCCTCCCTCACTCACTCACTCACTCCCTCCTTCCCTCCCTCCTTCCCTCACTCACTCACTCACTCACTCCCTCCTTCCCTCCCTCACTCACTCACTCACTCCCTCCTTCCCTCCCTCCCTCACTCACTCGACACATACTCACTCACTCACTCACTCACTCACTCACTCACTCACTCACTCACTCACACTCACTCACACACCCACTCACTCACACTCTCTTACTCACTCACTCACTCCCTCCTTCCCTCTCTCACTCTCTCACTCCCTCCTTCCCTCCCTCACTCACTCACTCTTTCACTCTCTCACTCTCACTCACACACACACTCACACACACACACACACACTCACCAAAGGACTCGTTGACGGGCAGGAAGGCCTTGACGATGAACATGGGCGTGCCAATCACCTGGGACTCCTCGAACACGTGACCCCGCTTCCTGTTCAGCACGCCGTAGATCCCGCCCACCACCTGCTCCGGACACTGGACAGACGGACAGACGACCGGACACGCATCGTTCAGACGCATCGTCAGGCTAGGTCAGCGGCACGCAACGTTACAGAACACACACACGCACAGAGACACAGACACACAGAAACAGACACACGCACACACAGAAACAGTCACACGCACACACACACACACACAGAGACACACGCACACAGACAGACACACACAGACAGACACAGACAGACACACACACAGACACACACACAGGCACAGACACTGACACACACACACACACACACACACACACACAGACACACACGCACACAGACAGACACAGACAGACACACACACACACGCACACTCGTGCACACACAGACACGCGCGCGCACACACACACACTCGCACACACACACACACACACACACACACACACACACACACTCGCACACACACACACACACACACACATACACACACACACACACCTGGATCTCCACCAGGTAGACAGGCTCCATGAGTCGTGGCTGGGCGGTGAGCTGGCAGGCGTAGAGGACCCTGCGGGCGGTGGGGATGATCTGCCCGCCCCCGCGGTGGATGGCGTCCGAGTGCAGCGTCACGTCGTGGATGTCGAAGCGGCAGGCGCGCAGGTTCTCCTCACACAGCGCCCCCTGGAGGGCAGGAGGAGACATTGCAACGGTTTTTATAACTCGAAAACAAACAAGAAAACAACAACAACAACAACAATGCCGTACGCCTATGTGATTCAGTCACGGTCGGTCAGTCAGTCACTGTCAGTGAAGCGTTGTTTGTTTTCAAAGTTTTCAAAGGGGGCGTGGCTTAGCGATAGGTCAATTCCCCTCCGCCCCCACTCTCCCCTCCCCACTCTCCCCTCCCCACTCCCCCCTCTCCACTCCCCCCCCCTCCACTCCCCCCTCTCCCCTCCCCTCTCCCACTCCCCCCTCTCCCACTCCCCACTCTCCCCTCTCCACTCTCGTCTCCCCACTCCCCCCTCTCCCCTCTCCACTCTCCCCTCTCCACTCTCCCCTCTCCCTCTCCACTCCCCCCCCTCTCCCACTCTCCCCTCTCCCCCTCTCCCCTCTCCCCTCTCCACTCTCCCCTCCCCCCTCTCCCCTCCCCTCTCCACTCCCCCCTCTCCTCTCCCCCCTCTCCTCTCCCCTCCCCTCTCCCCTCCCCTCCCCTCTCCCCTCCCCCCTCTCCCACTCCCCCTCTCCCCTCCCCCCTCCCCACTCTCCCCTCCCCCCTCTCCCCTCCCCTCCCCACTCTCCCCTCCCCACTCTCCCCTCCCCCCTCTCCCCTCTCCCTCTCCCCCCTCTCCCCTCCCTCCGCTCCGCACCTCCTTGGAGGCCCACTGGAAGCCCGCCACCACGCTGTCCTTGATCTCGTTCAGGTACTGGACGCCCTTGGTCACGTCCATCAGCAGGTTGGGCCCGGTGCCGTCCGGCCCGAAGCACCAGATCTTCCGGGCCTCCGACACGTCCCACTCGTACTTGTCAGCAAGGAAGCGGGCGCGGGCCTTCAGCTCCTGGCGGGGCGAGATGTCGCCCTTCTCGATGTCCTCCGCCAGCCCGTCGGGGAAGGGGCGCGCGCGCATGTACAGACGGTTGTGCTTGTTGGGCGACTTGGACAAGCACACCTGGCTGGACTCCTCGCTGACCGTCTCCCTGTACGACACCACCGGGTCGGACTTCTGTGAGGGGGGGGGGGGGGAGGGAGGGAGGGAGGGAGGGGAGGGGGGGGGGGGAGCGGAGGAGGGGGGGAGGGGGAAGGGAGGGAGAGGCGGGGGGGGAGGGAGACAGTCAGTCTAAGAGAAAAGCAGAGTAGGAGGAGCGGAACGGAGAAGTCTCTGGGCTCTGTGAAATATCGATCGATTCTCTTCTCTTCTTTCTGTGTGTGTTTGGATACGACTGCACTTAGAACAGCTCTGTCTGTCTGTCTGTCTGTC